>NW_023252396.1:0-3051 GCF_002007445.2 Ailuropoda melanoleuca
ATCTCCAGTGCTGAGTATTGAGGTACAAAGCGGGGAGCCGTGAAACCGCACACAGATATCGGAAGATAAACAGAAGGGGGTGGGAGCCGCCGTGTCGGGGCGCCGGGAAGCAGTAGCCACCTGCACAGGGAGCGGCCGGACTCGCGGACCAGCACCCACGAGAGAGTGGACTGAGACCATGAGCGGGGAATGCACGTGACCTGACTGAAATGGAACTCCAGTGTGCTCACTGGATCCAGACTGAGACCGGGAGCTCCGGGAGCACGTGGGGTGGCTGGTGGCTGGTGGTGTTAGAAACACAAAGGACAGAGACGCGCCGGCCCTGGAAGTGAGGGCTGGGATGCAGGGTGTGGGGCGCACATCCCGGGACGCTGCAGGGTCTAGCAGCACCAACAGTAACAGAGTTAAAGTGGCCAGATCATCAGTGGAGAACGATCCGCAATCCCTCTGTTCTGTGACAGAGGCTGAGATTCGGCTACTGCTGCTCTGACTCTCAGAAGAGGCACAGCAGACCGCCAGGGAAAGCCGCCAGAGAACAAAAGCCTGGAAATACCGGCTCACAGTGTGCCCATCCCCATCCCCCCTCGCAGGGGATGCGGAGACTCTACCCAAACAGGGTTGCCTGAGTATCAGCGCAGCAGGCCCCTCCCCCAGAAGGCAAGATGAAAAATCAAGAAGCCCACATCCCGGGGTGCCTGGGTGGCGCACTTGTTAAGCATCTGCCTTCGGCTCAGGGCGTGATCCTGGTGTTTTGGGATCAAGTCCTGCATCGGGCTTCTCCGCTGGGAGCCTGCTTCTTCCTCTCCCACTCCCCCTGCTTGTGTTCCCTCACTCACTGGCTGTCTCTCTGTCACATAAATAAATACAATCTTAAAAAAAAAAAAAAGAAGCCCACATCCCTAAGATCCCTATAAAACAAGGGCGCACGGCCTGGGTCCCGGTCAATAATTTCGGCTCTGGATAACCCTGCAACCTCTCCTCATCAGAATGATGAGAAGGAGAAATCCCCCCCAGCAAAGAAAAGAAAATGAGTCTGTGGCCTCTGCCACAGAACTGATGGATATGGATATAACCAAATTATCAGAAATGGAATTCAGAGTAACAATGGTCAAGATGTTGTGTAGACTTGAAAAAAGTATTAACGAAAATGTTAATGAGGATATAGAATCTCTAAGGGCGGAAATGAGAGTGAATCTGGCAGAAATTAAAAATTCTATGAGCCAAATGCAGTCAAAACTAGAGGCTCTGACGGCCAGGGTAAATGAGGCAGAAGAACGTATCGGCGAATAGGAGGACGGGTTAGTAGAAGAGAAAGCTAAAATAGAATCTGGACTCAAAAAAATCCACGCTCAGGAACGTAGGTTACAGGAGATTACTAACTCAATAAAATGTTCCAATGTCAGAATCATCGGCATCCCCGAGGGGGTGGAGAAAAACAGAGGTCTAGAAGAGATATTTGAACAAATTGTAGCCGAAAACTTCCCTAATCTAGCAAGGGAAACAAGCATTCGTGTCCAAGAGGCAGAGAGGACCCCATCCAAGCTCAACCAGGACAAACCTACGCCACGGCATGTCATAGTGCAATTCGCAAATATTAGATCCAAGGATACAGTATTGAAAGCGGCCAGGGCAAAGAAATTTCTCACGTACCAAGGCAAAGGTATCAGGATTACGTCAGACCTGTCTACAGAGACCTGGAATGAGAGAAAGGCTTGGGGGGGCATTATTAAAGCTCTTTCAGAGAAAAACATGCAGCCAAGGATTTTTATCCAGCAGGGCTGTATGTCATTCAGAATTGATGGAGAAATAAAGACCTTACAGAATCGCCAGTCATTGACCAATTTCGTAACCACAACACCAGCCCTACAGGAGATATTAAGGGGGATTCTATAAAAGTAAAAATGCCCCAAAAGTGATACAGAAGAGAAAGTCACAATCTACAGAAACAAAGACTTTACTGGCAACATGGCATCATTACAATCATATCTCTCAATAATCAGTCTCAATGTAAATGGCCTAAATGCTCCCATAAAACGCCACAGGGTTGCAGATTGGATAAAAAGACATGACCCATACATTTGCTGTCTACAAGAGACTNTACAAGAGACTCATTTTGAACCTAAAGATACATTCAGACTGAAAGTAAAGGGATGGAATACCATCTTTCATGCCAATGGACCTCAAAAGAAAGCTGGGGTAGCAATTCTCATATCAGACAGATTGGATTTTAAACTGAAGACTATAGTTAGAGACACAGAAGGGCACTATATTATTCTTAAAGGATGTATCCAACAAGTGGATATGAAAATTATAAATATCTATGCCCCCAACAGGGGAGCAGCAAGATACACAAGCCAACTCTTAACCAGAATAAAGAGACATATAGACAAAAATACGCTATTAGTAGGGGACCTCAACACTCCACTCTCAGCAATAGACAAATCACCTAAGCAGGAAATCAGCAAAGAAACAAGAGCTTTGAATGTCATACTCGATGAGTTGGACCTCATAGATATATATAGAACGCTACACCCCAGAACCAAAGAATACTCATTCTATTCTAATGCCCATGGAACATTCTCAAGAATAGACCATGTTCTGGGTTACAAAACAGGTCCCAACCGATACCAAAAGATTGAAATTATTCCCTGTATATTCTCAGACCACAACACTTTGAAATTGGAAGTCAACCACAAGGAAAAATTTGGAAGAAATGCAAACACTTGGAGACTAAGGACCATCCTGCTCAGGAATGAACTGATAAACCAGGAAATCAAACATCAATTTAAACAATTTATGGAGACCAATGAGAATGAAAACACAACAGTCCAAAACCTATGGGATACTGCAAAGGCAGTCCTAAGGGGAAAATACACAGCCATCCAAGCCTCACTCAAAAGAATAGAAAAATATAAAATGCAGTTTTTATATTCTCACCTCAAGAAGCAAGAAAAGCAACAGAGGGACAGGCCTAATCCATGCTGAGGAAGCAGTTGACTAAGATTAGAGCAGAAATCAATGAATTAGAAACCAGGAGTACAGTAGAGCAGA
>NW_023252397.1:0-181 GCF_002007445.2 Ailuropoda melanoleuca
GATATTTGCAAATGTCTTATCAGATAAAGGGCTAATATCTAAAATCTATAAAGAACTTATCAAACTCAACATCCAAAGAACAAATAAGCCAATCCAGAAATGAACAGAAGACCAGAGAGGGAGACAATCCATGAGAGACTCTGGACTCCAGGAAAGAAACTGAGGGTTAAGAAGAGAGGGG
>NW_023252397.1:304-538 GCF_002007445.2 Ailuropoda melanoleuca
CAAAAACTAATGATGTACTATATGTTGGCTAACTGAACATAAAAAAGAAAAAGAAGAAAGAAAGAAAGAAAGAAAGAAAGAAAGAAAGAAAGAAAGAAAGAAAGAAAAATGAAAGAGGCAGAAGACATGAACAGACATTTCTCCAAAGAAGACAGAGAAATGGCTAACAGACACATGAGAAAGTGCTCAACATCACTCAGCATCAGGGAAATACAAATCAAAACCACAATGAGA
>NW_023252397.1:701-855 GCF_002007445.2 Ailuropoda melanoleuca
TCCGCAAGAAGTTAAAAATAGAACTACCCTATGACCCAGCAATTGCACTACAGGGTATTTACCCCAAAGATACAAATATAGTAATCTGAAGAGGCATGTGTACCCCAATGCTTGCAGTAGGAATGTCCACAAGCCAAGCTATGGAAAGAGCCCA
>NW_023252398.1:0-637 GCF_002007445.2 Ailuropoda melanoleuca
GTCTGAGGAATTTAGAGGAGACGACATTAGAGATTATCTAGTGTGTTGTTCTCAACCCTGTCAGACACCATCATTCCCTTCTCATAGTAGCGTTATGTGATGCCCTCTTTAATATGTCAGATGGAAACTCGTACATAAAACAACCCACATATTGATTTTCTAAGTTGATATAATGTCCTAACCCTAATCTAAAACCAAGATAAAAGAAACAAATGTGTAACAAAATCATATGGATTCCCTAGGTATTCGTTCAGATATATTTCTTCTGTAAGTCATAATGAAATTGCCTAATGATGACACATAATTAAAATGAACAAGCTTGAGTTTCTAAGAAGCAAAGGAATCGGTAGTTCTTGCTTACAAGTATAAAAGTNCCATACAAGTATAAAAGTAAATGAAATAACTGAGCAAGCATAAATACAGGTGGGCCCTTGAATAAAACCTAGCGTTGTGATAAGAGACTAGATGTATTTGCATTTGATGAGAGAAAGAGGAAACTAACCTTAATTAAAGTAAAGAGAACCTGCCAAGAAAAATAACGGGCTGTGGATGAGGGAAAATGAGGGAAATATAATATTCTTGCAAATGAGCTAGAAATTATTGTGTAGTGTCGTGTCAAAATAATTATTTATATTAT
>NW_023252399.1:0-183 GCF_002007445.2 Ailuropoda melanoleuca
GTGGGGTCTCAGAGACCACTATGGGGCACTCTCGTCAGGCTTCCGCGACCACTTTCCCTCTTGTTTCCCTAATCATGAAGGTTGATTATAGTGGTAAGACGGTCCCTGTATGGTGTTGTTTCTGACGGACGTGTTTTGGGCCTTTTCGTTCCATTGCCGCCAGCAGTTTTGACAGGATTTCCC
>NW_023252399.1:337-539 GCF_002007445.2 Ailuropoda melanoleuca
ACACTTTGTTTCTTGGTTCTAAGGGCTGGACCCGCCCCAGGCCCCTACACCGAATGTGGAATCGGGGTTGCCAGTGAAAATGTTGCTGTTCGCTGGAGGTGTTTTCCTGAACGCTCTGATTTGTTACCAAAGAGAAGTGCGCGGAGTCCTCGAAAATCCTGACCCTTTTCATTCATGCTCCCTTACGCACGAGAGATGATGA
>NW_023252400.1:0-2283 GCF_002007445.2 Ailuropoda melanoleuca
AAAATCCAATCTCAAGAATGTAGAATACGGGAGATTACTGACTCAATGAAATGTTCCAATGTCAGAATCATCGGCATCCCCGAGGGGCTGGAGAAAGAGAGAGGTCTAGAAAAGATATTTGAACAAATTGTAGCTGAGAACTTCCCTAATCTGGCAAAGGAAACAAGCGTTCATGTCCAAGANGAAACAAGCGTTCATGTCCAAGAGGCAGAGAGGACCCCTCCCAAGATCAAGAGAACACACCTACACCACGTCACGTCATACTGCAATTTTCAAACATTAGATGCAAAGATACAGTATTGAAAGCAGCGAGGGAGAAGAAAATCCTTACGTACAGAGAGAAAAATATCAGAATTATGTCAGACCTGTCTACAGAGACCTGGCAGGCCAGGAAGGGTTGGCAGGGTATTTTCAAAGCTCTATCTGAGAAGATCATGCAGCCAAGGATCCTTTATCCAGCAAGACTGTCATTGAGAATTGATGGAGAGATAAGGACCTTCCAAGATCGGCAGAAATTGAAGGAATTTGTAACCACCCCCAAGCCAGCCCTACAAGAGATATTAAGGGGAGTTCTATAAACGTAAAAAGGCCCCAAGAGTGATACAGAACAGAAATTTACAATCTATAGAAACAAAGACTTCACAGGCAACATGGCATCATTAAAATCATATCTCTCAATAATTGCTCCCAATGTGAATGGCCTAAATGCTCACATAAAGTGCCACAGGGTTGCAGATTGGATAAAAAGACATGATCCATCTATTTGATGTGTACAAAAGACTCATCTTGAACCTAAAGATACATCCAGACTGGAAAGTGAAGGGATGGAAAACCATTTTTCATGCCAATGGAACTCAAAAGAAAGGTGGGGTAGCAATTCTCATATCAGACAGATTAATTTTAAAATAAAGACTGTAGTTAGAGATACATAAGGACACTATATTATTCTTAAAGGATGTATCCAACAAGTGGATATGGCAATTATAAATATTTATGCCCCCAACAGGGGAGGAGCTAGATACACAAGCCAACTCTTAACCAGAATAAAGAGACATATAGATAATAATACGTTAATAGTAGGGGACCTCAACACTCCACCCTCAGCAATAGACAGATCACCTAAGCAGAAAATCAACAAAGAAACAAGAGCTTTGAATGACACACTGGAGCAGATGGACCTCATAGATAGATACAGAACACTACACCCCAGAACAACAGAATACTCATTCTTTTCGAATGCACATGGAACTTTCTCCAGACTAGACCATATACTGGGTAACAAAACAGGTCTCAACCGATACCAAAAGACTGAGATTATTCCCTGCATATTCTCAGACCACAATGCTTTGAAACTGGAACTCAATCACAAGGAAAAATGTGGAAGAAATTCAAACACTTGGAAACTAAGAACCATCCTGCTCAAGAATGACTGGGTGAACCCGCTAATTAAGAAGGAGATCGAACAATTTTTGGAGACCAACAAAAATGAAAACACATCAATCCAAAACCTATGGGACACTACAACGGCAGTCCTAAGGGGAAAATACATAGCCATCCAAGCCTCACAAAAGAAGAGAAAAATCTAAAATGCAGTTTTTATAGTCTCACCTCAAGAAGCTGGAGCAGGAACAGAAGAACAGGCCTAACCCATGCATGAGAAAGCAAGTGATCAAGATTAGAGCAGAGATCAATGAAGTAGAAACCAGGAGCACAGTAGAGCAGATCAACAGAACTAGAAGCTGGTTCTTTGAAAGAATAAATAAGATCGATAAGCCACTGGCCAGACTTGTTCAAAAGAATAGAGAAAGGATCCAAATTGATAAAATTATGAATGGAAGGGGAGAGATCACAACCAACACCAATGAAATAGGAAGGATCATTAGAAACTTTTATCAACAGCTTTATGCCAATAAATTAAACAACCTGGAAGAAATGGATGCCTTCCTGGAAACCTATAAACTACCAAGACTGAAACAGGAAGAAAGTGATTATTTAAACAGACCGATTAATTATGAAGAGATTGAAGCAGTGATCAAAAACCTCCCCAAAAACAAGAGTCCAGGGCCTGACGGATTCCTCGGGGAATTCTACCAAACATTCAAAGAAGAAATAATATCCATTCTCCTGAAGATGTTTCAAAAAATAGAAACAGAAGGAAAACTACCAAACTCTTTCTATGAGGCCAGTATTACCTTGATGCCCAAACCAGGCAAGGACCCCATCAAAAAGGAGAATTACAGACCGATATCCCTGATGAATATGGATGCCAAAATTCTCAACAAG
>NW_023252401.1:0-304 GCF_002007445.2 Ailuropoda melanoleuca
GTGAATAGGGAAACATGAGGGAAAGTGGTCTCGGAAGCCTGACGAGAGTTCCCCATAGTGGTCTCTGAGACTTCACACAGTGCAGAAAAATATCAACGATCATCATCTCGCGTGAGTAAGGGAGCATGAATGAAAAGGTTCAGGATTTTCGAGGATTCAGCACCGTTCTCATTGGTAATAAAGCAGAGCGTCCAGGAAAACACCTCCAGCGAACAGCAGCCTTTTCACTGGGGACCCCGATTCCACATTGGGTGTAGGGGCCTGGGGAGGATCCAGCCCTTAGAACCAAGAAACAAAGTGTGAG
>NW_023252401.1:350-529 GCF_002007445.2 Ailuropoda melanoleuca
GACGGTCTTAAGGAAGGTGGAACAGGAATCAAGGAGCTTTGGTACTGTGAGTGAAACACGAGGAACACAGCACTGAGAAAGACAATTCGGCCAAAAACCGCTTCCAACGAAATGCATGCTCCCTGGGGAAATCCTGTCAAAATTGCTGGCGGCAATGGAACGAAAAGGCCCAAAACACG
>NW_023252402.1:0-1111 GCF_002007445.2 Ailuropoda melanoleuca
GGTACCTATCCAGCTCAACTCAGGGGACCGGCTGAAAAAGGGGTCCCCTACTCCTCCGCCATCTTTTTCCATGTTGTGCATCTTGAATTTTGTGTGCCTGGTTTCACTCACTGTAGTATCTATCTGCTTTGGGCCAAGGGCCTGAAAGGTTAAATGTAATTTCCAGATATGGACAGTAGAGGGCAGAAAAGGGTAGTGGAGTGAGCACCAGCTGTCAAGGTCTGGGCATCCCTTTTTTTCCTCTCTTTGCCGAGATAAAAATCAATTAGTGGTAGTAGAAAGTCCAGAGTGCCAGAATCAGGAGAGAAATTACTCATAGGGATACTGATCCAGGATGGGGATCAAGCTGAAGATGCAGTGGAAAGGTTTATTCACAATTCACAGCCTGGCATCTATCATAGAGATGTGAACCACTAGACATCAGGAGGGGAATCATTAGACTTTCACAGTCCTGACTCCTACTCCCAGCCTGTCTAAAGCCTAACCTCTGGCTCCATAAAGTAACAGGAGTCTCCTGTCCACCTTGGGAGCTGATGCAAACTTCCTGTCTGAGAGTTAGGACATGGTACCTGCAGTGACTAAGGGTTCCACAACCAGCCATTTCAGGGAGGAGAGACTGAGTGGGATATGGGCACCATATGCAAACACTGACAGATGATGACAACGCTCATATATGTGTCTATTAAATAATTTGGGAGCCAACCTAAATGGGAGGTGGCTTAAAATATATTTTCTTTACTCCTCCAGAAGGGAAACTTTGTTTAGGCGAGGAAAAACTATATGACTTTGAAATTAGGCAAACTTGACTCTACACATTATTAGGTATGTTGTTCTCAGTTAACTTCACCGAGCTTCAGTTTCTCCATCTATGAAATGGAAATAATGATTCTTACCTNGCGTCATATATGTGTCTATTAAATAATTTGGGAGCCAACCTAAATGGGAGGTGGCTTAAAATATATTTTCTTTACTCTTCCAGAAGGGAAACATTGTTTAGGCGAGGAAAAACTATATGACTTTGAAATTAGGCAAACTTGACACTACACATTATTAGGTATGTGGTTCTCAGTTAGTTAACTTCACTGAGCTTCAGTTTCTCCATCTATGAAAT
>NW_023252403.1:0-11560 GCF_002007445.2 Ailuropoda melanoleuca
GGAATCTGGGGATGTACTGTATGGTGATTAACACAATATAATAAAATAAAATTAAAAAAAATAAAAATAAATAAAAAATGATTGAAAATAACAGTAAGAAATGTACTTGACCTAACGTATCAAAATACACAACAAAGGTAGAGTAATTAGAAGAAATTAATGAAATTATTGGGATAAAACAGAGGAAACAAATGCATATGCCAGAGTTTAGCTTATGGGAAAGATGGCATTTCACCCAAATAGTCAAAGGAACAGAGAGCTGGTTGTCCCAACACCATCGATTTAATACAGCTAGACCTGCCCCAGCTCCCCACCCCAGCATCCAAATATTACTGAGAGGTGCTACAGAACAGTTAAGATAATGATGATATTAGATGAAAATGACTGAAAATATTTCTTTAAGATTTTATTTATTTATTTGAGAGAAAGAGAGCATGTGAGCCGAAGGAGCAGAGGGAGAGAGAGAATCTCAAGCACACTCTGCACTGAGCGTGGGCCTGACACGGGACTCAGTCCCACAGCCCTGAGATCATGACCTGAGCTGAAATCAAGAATCGGGTGCTTAACTAACTCAGCCATGCAGGTGCCCCATGACTGAAAATATTTTGATAAGCCTTAGAGTAAGTCAAGTCTTCGAGGTAGGATACAAAGACCAGAAGTTAAAAATATATATATTAATATATTTGTAAAATGAATTTGAACTCTGGGTGCAAAAGGCATTTGAAAGGAAGTTTAAAAAATAAGCAACATTCTTTCAACTTGCTGATTGATGAACATTTTCATAATAAAATTTGGAAACGATAAGTGACAGACCAGGAGAAAATGAGGTAACTTATAGGCAGGATTAATAATCAGAATATATAAAAAGTACCTATAAATGCCAAACATTGAACAATTGACAAAGAATAAAGATAAGCAGTTAAGAAGAAATGCCAATAGAGTATAAACATATGAAAAGTTCCATTTGACTAATAATCAGGGGAATGAAAATTAAATCAACAATTAGCTGGCATTTCTTACCCATTAGATTGGAAATAATTAAACATATTGATCCAATTCTGTTTTGTTAAGGAAACAGACACTCTCACCCACTCTCATTTGGAGTATTCATTGCAAAGCCTTCGGGAAGGCAATTTAGCAGTATTATCAACATCTTAAATGTACACACTCATTAATCCAGAGATTTTGTGTCTTGGATGTATTCCAAAGAAAGACATTTTCTTCAAGATTCTTGTGAAGACAGTGGGGAAGATGCCCATCTTTAGAGGAATAAATAAACTGTTGATACACACAAACTATGGTCTTTAGAAAGAATGTGGAAATACATATGTAATGACCAAAAGTATTTCCAAGGCATTAGTATTTGTCTCTGAAAAATGCCAGTCAGAAAACAACTCATAGAACACAATTCCCATTTGATGAAGGGACAACAAAATTACTTGGATTGCATAGAAACATGACTAGAAGGATGGCCATCAGAGTGTCTCACATCTCTCTGTCTTTCTCCCTCCCCTCAAAGCTAGCAGTTCAGCCATCTCTCCCTCACCCCTTTGCGCACGCACACACACATCCATGCACGCACGCACGCACGCACTCACGCCACTTACAGAATTATGTCCTGATTCGATACTGAGCTGCTTTACGGACTGTGTGTGCTCACAGCACCCTGTGCTCCCACTGGCCTCATCTTTGTCACAGCTGTATATTCAAACCCTTTTTCCTACCTTGGCCCACAGAAGAGGGGGACGACGTGTTACGTGCCGTGCTCTGTATATGGGCCTAGTTATGCACTAGCCCCAAAGCCCACCTCTGTGCTTAGCACACAGCCGACACTTGATCAATGTTCATCGAATGACAACTCCTCTGTAAAAGGCAACATTGAAATACATTAATACCGTGCTAGTTAATACATAAACAAACATATCAACATCTGTGTATCAAATGACTAACTGGAGGAGAATAAGAAATTTGCATGTGACAAAGTGCCAGGCTGTTTCACGGGCAGCCCTCCGCCGAGAAAGCGTGCGTACCATTGTGTTTTCTTCAGTGTGCGACGGGGAAAGGTCAGCCGCTTGCCCTTGCTTCGCGCGGACACGACTGCAGGCTTCACAGACTGGTTTTTGCGTGCCTCTGATTTGCGGAGTCACAGACGAGAAAAGATGGGGCCGGAGGGAGGAGAAGTTTTCTTTTACAGTTTATCAAGGTGAATGCTGGCACCTCCATTTTTATTTAAAAAAGAAAAAAAAATGCAAGCAAAGATAATGTGGAGTTTGGGTTCCAAAACACAGATAAATGCTGGAATTAATGCCGCTCTTCTGTAAACACAGATAACGTATATGACCAGAGAAACACACATTCTTGGGGGTGGAATGAATCCAAGAGGTTATCCGTTCCAGTGAAATTACATTTGTTATAACGTCAAAGTTGGCAGGAGATCACTTATCTGTGTGGGTGAGTTTTCGGAGAGGGATAGAGTGGCATGTGGGTGCTGGGAGTAAGTAGGGACTGGTGGAACTTGTGGGAGGAACTGTGTAAAACGAGCTCCCTTGTCTCAGTCTTGATCTTCATGCCTGCCTCTGGTCACATTCGCGTGAGTGAGGTACGCCAGCCCTGAGAGAGTCCCCCAGCAGGAATGAGGCAGGGCCACCACGCATGGTCACTGCTTGCGCTGGAACTCCGTGAGCCTGGTCTGTCGCCCCGATCCCTAGAAATCTGAGTTGCCTTGTTCTCCCATGCCAGGCAGGGCCAGGGTATAGTAAACCGTCAGAGAATGTGTATTGAATTCATAATATTAGATACTTTTTTTTCTCCACTTGGGAACAAGAAGGTGGTCTTTTATTTGAAATTGGTAGGTGGCTTTGGAAGATGGGGAGAAAGACAAAAAGTATGACTCTCTCTTTTATCTCTAAATTACTCTTCGGGATTTGATGTATGATTTTTTGCCCTGCTTGATAAATAAGACCGGAGATCTAGGGGGGTCCCTAGAAAGTGAGTCTTAGGTTCATTGCTACTCTACTCGCAGGGGATTATTGTGTATCAGGAGTTTCCCTTTGGGAGGGAATGGGTAGACCAGAAGGCAGGGAAGCAAAAAAGTGACTCCATGTTTTTCTGTTGTGCAATTGCATTTTTCCTCAAAAAGCTGTCTTCAGTTTTGTGGTTCTGCCTATAATCCTATTCTCCGGGACTTCCCTTCTTCCACGCAGAGCCGGTTGAAAGGGCAGCCTGTCAGGGCAGGAGCTGGACAAGAGTCAGTGGGGGTGAAGAACAAGGAGAAAAAAATCCCAGAAATTCAAACACAGACTCCATGGCCATATGCAGTGACTAGCCAAGGGACACCTGTGAGATCGCCTCCCTGTGATGAATGCCTTTGAAGGGGTCCTCATTTCTATTCCTTGCTGTCAGTCATCTCTAACTAGGGCAGTTTTTGTTTCATGAAAGTCATCCCTGTTTTGGTTTGGGGCGTGTGTGTGTGTGTGTTTGTGTGTGTGCGTGCGTGAACCCATCTTCTGCCCCCAAGAGTTCAGCTGCCAGTCTATTCAGTCTTCTCTGTGTTCTCCAGAAAAGACACAGGCCCCTGACCAGATTGTAACATTTTGATATTCTTTAAAACCGAAGCTCCCGAGGGATGTGTTAAATAGGGCTTGTTGATCCACACATTTTGAGGCATGTTCTATCTGAAACAAGGTCACTTTGAATACAAATCCTGTTCTCATCCGTCTTTCTCTGGCCAGGATTATTCAGCCTTTGCCTGGTAGCATATTTGTTCTCTAAGCGGCTTAGACTGTTAGGTCGAGTCGTCTCCTTTACGCAGGAGGAAACTGAGGCCCAAGAACGGCAAGTGACATACTTTCCCAGGGTCACAAAGGGATCTAGGAAAAAGTAGACTGGCCCTCAGGTGTCCCGAAGCGTGAAGCCCCACGACACCCCACTTCCCTCAGGCGGTCTCCATATCTTGCCAGCACTCGTCAACCCCAGGCTGCGACAGGCCCCTCTTTTTGGCTGAATCTAAACTGAGACATACTTGCTTTCGTTGCCAGTGAAGTTTTTCCATATGGTCTTTTATATAATTCGTCCTCAGCTAGAAGAGAAAATGTATGCTGGTGTCAGGGGGTAAACCCTCTGACTGTTCCAAAGTTAGCTTTCTGCCCACTGCATTTTTCAGCCACAAAGCCGCGTAAATCTAGGAAAATGCTCTCATGAATCACTGATGGGGTCTGTAAAGAAGGATGTTTCCAGGACTTCAGAGGCCTGGCTTAAGAAATGCAAGTAGTTTTAGAAAAAGAGAAAGGCTGCCACTTTTCAAACCAATACTCTGTCCCCCTTCTGAGTCTCCAACCCACAAGCACAGTGTTAGCTCAAGCAAACACGATCCTCTCAGCTTCACCTGGCTTGCCTTTCAAACCCCCGACCAGCAGCGTGTCATATTTGAGGAGCAGTGCTGTTGGGAGGCAGAAGGCCAGACGACAAAAGAGCAGGAATAACAAGCCGAGGAGAAGCCAGCAAGGCAGGGGAGAGAGACAGACACTCTTTAATGGCCAGGAGCGTGGGAGCGACAGGCAAGAAGTTCAAGCACGTCACAAAATCCCATTTCCTTGCCATGTTCCTCCCCACGGCGCAGGTGCGTGCTGCTGTGAGAGTGTGGGCTGGAAGGGCCAAGAGGAGGGAACTGATTCCCTGAACTCAGCTTATAAATCTTTGGGATGAAGAGAGCAAGGCTTCAGAAATGGAAGCTCATCAGCCATGCGAGAAACACAGGAGCAGCCTTTAGACCTGTGCTTGGAGCCTGTGCTGGGTCCTTCCGAGGGAAGCAGGTACTACCCGCGGTGGTGGGGCGTGGGGTCATTCTAAAGCCTCCCAGCTCTGCTGCACACTGTCTGCATGGGTAGTGAAGACACTGGACTCACCGGTGCTATTCTGGGCACTCTTTCTGTGCATTAAGCATTCATTGGTTCTTCCCCAGAAGCTTAGTAGGAAGGTTATTATCTCTGTCTTCCAAATGAAGAAGCAGAACTGAGCAAAGTTAACAATCGTTCCTGGTATAGATGTATACAAAGGAGAAAAGCCTAGATTCAGACCAAGGTCTCTCTGGCCCTAGAACCCACAGTGGAAATCATTGGGCTGCTGATCTCTTGCAGTGCATTTGTTCTGTAAGAACTTGATGACCCTCTTGGCAGCCATGCTTGGGTGCCGCCAGAGGAATTGAGGGCCCAGGCTCTCTGGCCACCTTGATGGGCACATATGATGCTCTGGAGTGTGCCGTTTCTTCCCTCCCTCCTCTCTCTGCTTCTCCTTCCCTTTGTCTTCTTCACTTTCTTCTTCTCATTCCTTTTTTCCTTCCCTCTACACCTAGTGACACCCCCCCGACCCTGAACAATATTGTTGAATCTAGTGTTTGATTCCCTGTGTCAAGAGGTTTCCTGTTTGGGGAGAAAGGTCATACTCTTTCTCTTTGTAATTCCACACTCTTTGCTTATTAGAACTTTCTTTCAAGGATCTAACATTTACAGCAAAATATAAATGGTTGATGAGTCTCATAAAGGAGGTGCCAGGAATTGCCCATAAAGAAATATCACCCAGGTGAGGCCTGGGTGGCTCAGTCAGTTAAGCATCTGCCTTCCACTTAGGTCATGATCCCAGGGTCCTGGGATTGAGGCCCGCATTGGGCTCTCTGCTTAACCCTCTGCCTGCCGCTCCCCCTGCTTGTGCTCTCTCTCTCTCTCTCTCTGTCAAATGAATAAAATCGTAAAAAATATATATATATATCATGCAGAGGCCAAGACCATGGAAGAAATCAGATCAAAGTGAAAATTAGTCACCAAGGAAAGGAGCGAGTCACCAAGAAGAACTGAGGTGTCATCACATTGAGGAAGGGGGTGTGGGGAGAAGAGATGGTTGGTAGACTGAGTATGTGTAACTCTTCAGTTGACTTTGAAACCACCAGCTAGCAGTACTCTTCCTTCTCTCCCAAGGCTGTCTGCTGCAGCCCAGCCCAGGAAATGGCCAGGTTGTCTTCTTTCTGTGCCCCACTTGCCATCTTTCTTTAGCTGATCTGGATTCCTGCTCCACGCCTGCCCGACCTGCCATGACTTATTTATCCAGACCCCGGACGAGGAGTTCTGTGGACACATACCTCTCTCCTCCTCCTTCCTCACCACGAGAAAGCGTATGGGGGAATCAGACCTAGAAGAGGACGTTCCCAGAGGGCATCTCAGAATGTGTAGCTTCTTGTTCCCAGGGTGAACAGAGAGGCTCAGGGAACTGCCATCGGAGGCCACGCATTACACACACTGTGAACGCCACTGAAGACCATCTTGCCCCATTCCTGTTTCATTAGCTCAGCTCCAAATGCCTTAACTAGAACAGACAAAGGCTCATTAAAATATCATGTTGGATGAGATGTAACTCTCAGAATAATGTCAACAACAAACAAGCAATTGGAAGGCAGCATTGCTCTGGTCTTGCAAGTAAGGAGGTATTCTGCAAGGTAAGCACTCCTCTTACCGATGGGGTTTGCATGCCGGGTGGAGAGAAATGATTACGGATGAAGAGGCTGTTGCTATGAGGCTCAGAGCTCCATGTTGACGAAACCCAGCACTCTCTAGTCGGCCCTGTTCTCTGAATATTTGGCTTCTCAAAACCTCATTCTTTTTTAGACCTAGATCTGCTAATTACATCTTCTCTAAATTGACCATTCAGCAATTCTTCCAAACAAATCAACCAACCACTTTTAAGAGAAGCTGCCAAATTAGCTTCAGAGTCTGGCAGAGTCCTCTTCCCCGTAGAGAGGACCTGTCCGTTGTGAAACAGTATGAGAAATATCAAGGCAGAGAATTCCAGAGGCAGCTAGTTTGGTGTGGTATAAAGAACATTGCCTCAAGTAGAGCTAACTTTGAGTACTAGCTCAGTCACCCTACTGGGTTAAACAGCGTACCCCCCAGATTTGTGTCTGCACAGAACCTCAAGTGGGACTTTGTTTGGAAATAGGGTTTTTGCAGGTATAATTAGTCAAGATGAGGTCAGACTGGATGCAGGTGGGCCATAGTGATGACTCGTGTCCTTATAAGAAAAGGAGAGGCCCACAGAGACATAGAGAAGGAAGAAGGGCCATGTGAAGACAGAGGCAGAGACTGAAATGAAGTGCTTCAAACCAAGGAAGGCCAAGGATTGCCAGGAACCACCAGAAGATACCAAGAGGCAAGGAAGGCTTCTTCCTTAGAGCTTTCACAGTCAGCATGGCACTATCCACACTTGGTTTTGGATCTAGTATCAAGAACCATGGGGGAATAAATCTCTGTTGATTTAAGCCACCAAGCTGGTGGTAATTTGTTAGGGCAGCCCTGGGCCACTGACAGAGCAGCTCATCAGCGGAGGAAACTCAAACTAGTTATTTATCCTCTCTGGTCCTCAGTTTCTTTATCTAGGCCAGAGTTTAGGCCCATTTGCCAAGTTACACAGGCACTCTATTTCCTCATACTAACATGAGAGTACTATAACTTACTTTTTTGAATAGAGAATTAGCGTTTGCATGTGTGGAACCCTTAGTACATCACAAGCTCTTACGGACATCTCAGTAAATATTGGTTATTGATTTTCATATCCTGCCTTTATCTGAAAAGCAATTGAGAAGGCTTAACAAATTCTTGCCATAAAGCATGACAGCCTTGCACAGAACTCAATGCTAAGTTTCCTGAAATCCAGTGCAAAAAAGGAAAATATGACATTCTGTGTGCCTAAAAAAGAACCACAAGGCAAATGATCACACTTTTATCCTGGCAAACTTAAGGAAGGTATTAGTGGGTCAGCCTGTACATTCTCATAGGCCCAGAGTTCTCCTTTACACGTTCCCAGATTTGATTTAGCCTCATATGTTATTAAATTTCTTGTACTGTGTATAAGGAAAGACCCCACTTCTGCCCAGAGAAACTTCTAGTCCGTTAGTAGGGTAGTGAATGGAGGGCATTCATACACGCCTACAAGAAACAGACATAAAGCAGAATAGAATTGTGTCCTCAGTCCTTTGAAGGTTGAAAGGATGGTATGTAAATCAATAACATTCTGAAACAACACAAACCCATGCCTTAACTTGCAGCCAGGGGACACATTTCTCACCAGGTAGTGGCTACTCCAGCCATCTCACCTCCTGCCCCCAGCTCAGTGCCCAACTAGGGTAGTTCGAAGGATAAGGAGTTTCATTTTCATTTTTCTAGTGTGAGGATAGCCATTTCCAAGATGATCTAAGTCTGGGAATTGAAGCAGGAAACAGTGTGCTGAGTGGTCATAATGCTGGTGAATAAAAACAGACAAGATCCTTGCTCTCATGGAGGTTATATTGTAACAGGCGAGAGAGACATCAGTTGTTCATCACCAAATGGAAGGGTGAACATGGTCTGTACTATGAAAGCAAATAATACAGAGAATTTTTTTAGTTGGGGAGGTCCAGGGAGGTTGTCATGAAGAAGTGATGTTTGAGCAGAGATCTGAAGGGTGAATAAAATTTATCCAGGTAAGTAGGGGAGAAAAGAACATTCCAGATAGAGTATACAGCATGTACAAGGGCCCTGAGATGGGCAGAGCTTGTCTAATAGGGAGGACCGAATAGAACCCAATGTCAATGCTTTGGAATGAGCAAGACAGGTCTCAGAGGGAGGATGAGGCTACTGAGTTAGAGCCAACAAGACCAAGCAGGACCTTGTCAGCCATGTGAAGGTTTGCGTGTATCCCAGCAGCAGCGTGAAGCCATGTGCGAGTTCAGGTGTTTCCTGCGCAATGTGGTCTGCACAGCAGCAACATGGACATCACTAGGGAACATGTTGGAAAGGCAGAATCTCAGGTCCACCCCGCACCCACTGAAACGGAATCTATTTCCCAGGTGAGTGGTGTGCATATGCAAGTTTGAGATTCACTGGCTTAGAACATTTTCAGGTAGTGTAGGAATTGTCAAGTGTGGAACATTGACTCAAAACGCTTGTGTTATTGAGTATGTGTGTCTGTGTGCATGTATCAGGGAGAGAAGATAATAAATCCCATCGAAGAAATCCGGTTAGTGGCAGAGCATGTCATTATGTTGCTGTTCTGGCAACACTTTCCTTGAGGGCCATCACTGCATTTTTACTACATCGGGGCTCCTCCGTGCCCCTGAGACACTGCTCAGTATGTTTGGTCTTCTCCATAATCAGTGCGTGGCTTAAAGAAGTCTATCTCCATGGTGGCACGTCTGAGACACTGAGACACAGTGCCTGGGGCGGGCCGGCTCCCACTTCTGAAGGACATCTCTGATCTGTCAGCCTCCTTTCTACTCTGAGTTGAGACATGGCCTGAGACTCCCCACACAGTTCTCCAGTGTCGACCAATTGATCCGATTAGACACACAGCACTAAATCAACTTGCAGGCCCTCATTTCTTTGAGCAAGGCATGAAAACAAATTTCAGTAACAATCAATATTTCTTTTTTTTTTAAGATTTTATTTATTATTTGACAGAGAGAGAGAGCACAAGCAGGGGGAGCAGCAGGCAGAGGGAGAAGCAGGGTCTCCACTGAGCAGGGAGCCTGATGTGGGACTCCATCCCAGGACTCTGGAATCATGACCTGAGCCAAAGGCAGACACTTAACCGACTGAGCCACCCAGGTGCCCCAACAATATTTCTGAAGATTCAGATGTATTTGCCCAGGATCCTTTTGGCTTGCAAGCCCCATTGCTGAGAATACTTTTCCAGGAGGAGAAGGAATCACACCTCCATGGAGTTTGGCCACAGGAGGCAGTGATGGCCACATAGCAGGCTCCGCAACCGAAAGAGGGAGAATAGAGACCAGCTCTGAAGGCTTGCTTCACACAGAAGCACCAGCGGCTCAGGAGGGGACAGCAGAGACTTCTCTGAAAGAAATTATTTGTTCTTTTGAATCATCAAAGCTGCCTCCGGGCCTGCCAAGAAGGATGACTGGAAGCTGTTCAGAAAGACAGTTTAGCAGCCGGACAACTTCAGCTACCACAAGCTTACACAGAGATGGATAAGCTGTCCAACACCACAGAATTAATCCTGACTCCCTGAGCCAAGCAAGATTCCCAGCCTCCTGAGTAGCCAGCTTCGTTTTTCCGTCAGTTGTTCGTAAAAGAACAGATGAATCTTTTCCCCTCCAACACATGTATGCAGGTGAATGACAAAGCTGTATTTGCCACCATCTGTGCCAAATCCAATACTTGGCCATTCCTTTCAAGAACAAGCATTGTTTTCTGGACTCTCAGATACATGACTGTAATCTAATGAGATTGATTATGTGTCTGAATGAATTAGCTTCATTATTTTGGAGTTATATAGACTTGTCCTAAGTTAGCATTAGGTGTACCCATTTTGATTCAAAAAGACCACTGGGCACTTTTGTATTTGAGTTTCCTTTGAGTGAGAGAGACAAGCAAGACACTCAGGACCCAGTCCAGTCCTAAACACCATTGCCGCGTAATTAAGTGACATTTTATTTATCCATATGACATCAGCAAAGGCACACCCATGGCAGTCTCTAATACACAGAGATAATGAGTAACATCAAACAACCAAACAAAAGGGTTTGAAATGTGAGCAAGAACCAAAAATACATAGATACGGAACATAACAGAGTTTAGCAGTAAGTACGGTCTTGCTAACGAAGGCAGCAGGCTCAGGAAGAGAGGAGGCTTGAGATGAACGTTTAGAATTGAAAAGAAAAAAATAAGCTGAACTGTTGAGCAAACATCCATAGATATCTCTGTCGCTTCATTGAGCATGTTTGGAAAGTCTCAGGTGACAGTGCACACTCTCACCTAGATCAGCCTTTTCAAGGAGACAGTGGAAGGTGGATCCGATCGGCACATCTTGAAAGAACCATCATTCCAACAGGTAAAGACTTCTTTCCCAACTTCTTTCTCTGCCGTGTTCAGAGAGGTTTACGCTGGAACTCAAAAAGGTAGCAACTCATTTCAGGTTTCATATCTGAGTGCTATGACGTCTATATTCCCCCGAGAGTTATTCTACTGTAGTGTTATTTTATTACTTTGTTCAGTTTTATGCATGACATGAAAATCTAACTTTGAGCCACCAAATTCCATGATGCTGATTCAATGTATTTTATACATCAGTTAACTCCTCTGGGGAAAGTACTATTGAGATATATTTCTGTGGCAGAGAGCTATGATTTTATTAATATACACAAAGCCCACTCCTGAACAAAACTCACATATCTGAATGTGTTTATTGTGCATCCTTGGCACGAATGTAAGGATCTTTACCCAATAAAGAATGTGTGAATTCATTTGTTTCTTTGTTTATTGAAATAGTGACTTCCATATGTTATTTCTATTTTTAATTTTTGGAGGAACCTTCATACTGTTTTTCAAAGTGGCTGCACCAATCTGCATTCCCACCAACAGAGCACGAGGGTTCCTTTTTCTCCACATCCTCGTTAATGCCTGTTATTTCTCGTCATTTTGATTCTAGCCATTCTGACAGGTGTGAGGTGATATCTCATGGTTTTGATTTGCATTTCCCTGATGATGAGTGATGTTGAGCATCTTTTCATGTGTCTGTTGGC
>NW_023252404.1:0-171 GCF_002007445.2 Ailuropoda melanoleuca
AAATCCAGTCTATCTGAAATGAGAATTGCTACTCCAGCTTTCTTTTGAGGTCCATTTGCATGGAAGATGGTTATCCATCCCCTTACTCTAAGTCTGAATGCATCTTTGGGTTCAAAATGAGTCTCTTGTAGAGAGCAAATGGATGGGTCATGTCTTTTTAACCAATCTGCA
>NW_023252404.1:499-724 GCF_002007445.2 Ailuropoda melanoleuca
TGAAAGAGCTTTAAAAATGCCCCCCCAAGTCTTTCTCTCATTCCAGGTCTCTGTAGACAGGTCTGACGTAATTCTGATAACTTTGCCTTGGTACGTGGGAAATTTCTTTGCCCTGACCACTTTCAATACTGTATCCATGGATCTAATATTTGCAAATTGCACTATGACGTGACGTGGTGTAGGTTTGTTGTGGTTGAGCTTGGATGGGGTCCTCTCTGCCTCTTG
>NW_023252405.1:0-627 GCF_002007445.2 Ailuropoda melanoleuca
AAAATATTCTGCGAAAAGTGGGGAGAAATTGATATGACTATGGTAGCGATTAAGATAAAGGTAATTAGGGGTGCCTGGGTGGCACAGTAGTTAAGCATCTGCCTTCGGCTCAGGGCGTGATCCCGGTGTTGTGGGATCGAGCCCCACATCAGGCTCCTCNCAGGCTCCTCCACTATGGGCCTGCTTCTTCCTCTCCCACTCCCCCTGCTTGTGTTCCCTCTCTCGCTGGCTGTCTCTCTCTGTCAAATAAATAAATAAAATCTTTAAAAAAAAAAAGATAAAGGTAATTAATAACTCAAGAGAAAAAAAATACATTCAGGAAGGGAAATGTGAGAATAGTATACTATGTGCATTGTTGTGATAATATACACCTCTTTATATAACCCAAAACTGACATTGAGAGAATGGGGACTGGGAGTTTGTATCTCAGCGTTGTGATTAGGATGGTGACTGGAGATATGCTTTTGGAGAAATATAATGAAATTTAATACTCAGTTTCTACTAGAGAAAATTAACAAATAATATCTAAAACTAAAGAAAAAAAGAGAATGATAGCTGTAATTGATACTAAGGAACTAAGTACGAGAAAGACAAGTACAGCTAAAAGCGAAAGCTTTTGAAGAACAA
>NW_023252406.1:0-4852 GCF_002007445.2 Ailuropoda melanoleuca
AGAGAGCCAGTGCAAGGACCTCTCTTTCATAGGCCTGAGGACAGTACTTATT
This sequence comes from Ailuropoda melanoleuca, assembly GCF_002007445.2. Classification (NCBI taxonomy): domain Eukaryota; kingdom Metazoa; phylum Chordata; class Mammalia; order Carnivora; family Ursidae; genus Ailuropoda; species Ailuropoda melanoleuca. Next base: position 53 of record NW_023252406.1, read on the forward strand.
ATTTGATTTCATTTAGCTGTGTGTACATTTCTTTAGTGGAGGCATTGGTCTAAGGGCATCTTGGAAAGAATGTGCCATTGAGGAGCCCAATGCAGAATGCAGACTACATTAAGTACTTAGCAAATGCTTGCTTAAAAAGTTGAATTTCATTTTTAAGGCAATTTGATGCTCCATATTATAAATCAAGCTAAAATAAAAACAAAATATTATAAAATAGATTGAAACATATATCCAGAAGACACCAACAACCTGATAGTAAAAATGCTAGAATTTATGGGCATTTGGGTAGATGGCAATTTTTAGTTATTATGAAGAGTTCTCCTATGGACTTTCTGGTGTGTATCTTTTGGTGAGCTTGTGTACACATTTCTGTTGGGTGCATACAACCAAACAGTGTTCAAAGTGGCTGCATGAATTTGCACTCCTGCCAGCACTGTATGAGAGTGACTGGTTCACATCCTCACCAATGCTTAATGTTTTTCACTGTTTTTGTTTCAGCCATTCTGATGGCCAATACAGTCGTACCGTATTCTGATTTATTCTGAGTACTTTCTTGATGTCTAAGGAAGTTGAGCATCTTTTCCCGTATGTTGGTCATTTGGACCTCCTCTTTCGGAAGTGTCTGTTTAACTCTTGCTCAATCTCTATGTAAAACAACCTGAATTTTTTCAGTTATTTGGAAAAATTATATTAAATTATTCACTGTGGTTTCTTCTAGGGAGTAAAAATTTTTGGAAAGTGGGAGGTAGGTGGGAGGCATGAAAGAACAAGGTTTTTTATGCTTTTACACTCTACTGCTCTTTGAAATCCGGGAACCTGAATCCACATAACAAAAACCTCATCCAAATCAGAAGCCGAGTATTCATTTAATACTAAAATTCTGTGTCGGGGCGCCTGGGTGGCACAGCGGTTAAGCGTCTGCCTTCGGCTCAGGGCGTGATCCCGGCGTTACGGAATCGAGCCCCACGTCAGGCTCCTCTGCTATGAGCCTGCTTCTTCCTCTCCCACTCCCCCTGCTTGTGTTCCCTCTCTCACTGGCTGTCTCTATCTCTGTCAAATAAATAAATAAAAAAAATCTTAAAAAAAAAATTCTGTGTCTTATGAAGTGCTTGAATGGCAATTTCCTCTAGTAGGTTAAATATATAATTTGCTTTCTAATAATTTGATTCACAAGCAACATTCTAGAAATACATACATTGTATAAATGTGATATGAGGTACCATCACTAATTAATTATTTTTTATGTAATGAAAAGCATGGATAAACCAAAGCAGTGGATGTATAATAATCACTTTATTTCTGTTTATTTTGATAATTTTCTATACCAACATATGATGTCACAGCTTTTTAATCTGTGTATATGCCTTCTTATCTGTTTTATCATTCATTTGCCTTATTTATCTATTTAATGTTTTTCTAGCCCCCTTCTTCTAAAAGAGGACTTGAGATGGTTTGTGGATAAATATGTAAGCCAAAAAGATGAATAAAATAAAACAAATGAGAAAATGGGAAAGGAGGGAAAGGGAATAAAACTAAGATGACAGGCAGGGATAGTTAGCCTTTGAAAGCGTATTGTAATGTCCTGTTCATTTACCAGAAATCAAAGCCACAATATTGACTCTGAGCTTCTTGGTGGCCATAACAAGAGAAAAACTATAAAATAAAAAAAAATCTTCAAGATGTGCAGTGCCCATAGGTAAAAGCCAAGGGTTGTTTAGAAGGGCATCTTCCAAAACCAATACATTCAAGAAGTTGTTCCTGGAGGTCATCTTACATGGATTTGACATGGAGGACTGGATGATATTTTGGTGACATTGTGTAAGATGAGACTGAGAGACCCTCTCTCCCTCTGAAAATTCATGTGGAGATACTCAAATGGGAAAATGCTTCCAGGATTAGAGGCAATCTCACACTCACCTTAACTTCTTTTTAACTCAAAGCCATTGATAACATTTAATTTTAAGAAACAAAGTGTTTATTTCATAGTAACCACAGAAAGTTTGATTCAAAAGTTACTTTAATTTACCAATATCTTAGATAGGAGAATATTGGTACTTAAAAATTTAATTGCACTCATAGTTCATGAAAATCTTAAAGAGTTTGTGGACCTGTGTGTTTCAGGGTTTAAGCAAAACCCATGCAGATAAACCAAAACCAAAATGAGTAAGATATTTGAGATTTATTTACAATTCCCAGCTTTCTTGGGATTATTTGAAGTGAAAGGTTGACCTAACTACTGCCTCATCTGGGGGGAGTTATTAAGTTTACTAGAGATATGTCGATTATTTCATTTCTGCTTATGACTCACAAAAGAGTCAATAAACAATTTTAACCACACTTACATGCTTTATACATGACGAATGTTGATTTCAAACCGAAAACCGTCAAAACACAACCTAGAGCCTGTTTTTACCCACCTTGAGATCACTATCTGAAAATAAGTTTTCAGAAATAAACAGCCTTAGGGACTTTAAATCATTGTAATTGTCCATAACAGGACTGATAGAATCAGCAGCCCAATATTTGTGGTGTGAAGCAAGGTCATCAAAGTTTCTCTGATAAAATTCCCCACTATTCTCTCACGCAGCTGTACTCCAAATTTATCTTTNTGCAGCTCTACTCCAAATTTATCTTTCTGAGCATGAAATTCCAATTTTAAAATCCCTTCTTTTGGTCAAGGCTTAGTTTGTACAGTGGTCTTGTCAGATTCAAATATTTATTTGAGATGAGTAACAAATGAATTTACTAGAAGCTATTTATGCATTCACAGGGATGAATTAAGTGGTTGTACATTTTTAAAACAAAGTACCTGTTTCATTTATGTTTTTCCCCAAGAATTCCATACTTTGAAGGAGATTGTATGCCAAATATTAAGTTCATTTATTCTCATTTTTATTAGTGTAGCCATACAAATACAAAATTGAGCTACTGATCACTGTAAGATAATATTGAGTTAACATAGTTTCATTCAATGGGGAGGAATTTGGTGTTTTATATTTTCTATCTGGCTTTATTATGGATAGTGACTATACATAGATTAGATGTAGATATATCATAATACTATATATGTATACATATATATTCTAGAAACTTGCTTTAATTTTGAAATATAACTTCATGGTTAAAAAAAACACAAAAGGATATGTAATGAAAAATTATTTGCAACAGATAAAACAGAAAAAAAAATTTGGTTAACATAAAAGGAGATCTTAAAAACTGATTTATTTAAAAAAAAAAAGACAACCCAATAGTAAAATTGACCTTCCAAAGATGGTTAAGGAGAGACAATTCACAGAAAAATAAAAATAAAATATTATAAACGTAAGAAAAGATGCTCAAATTCATTCACTGCTAAGAAAATGTAAATCAAAATAATAAGCTTTTTTTTTAATCTATCAGATTGGAAGAGATAGAACGTGTTAATAGCATACATTATTAGGGTGTAGGGACAAAGACACTCCTGTTAAATGTCAACTGAGAATATAATTAGGTAAAATCTATTTTCAGGACAAGTTGGCATATCTATAAAATTTTAAATGCATGTATCCTTTTGGCCAGAGATTCCACTTTTAGAGGTGCATCTTTATAGATAAACTCACCAAATTTTGCTAAATTATATGAATGAAAGCAAGTTAAAAATTCTGCATTCTTTGTCTTTTAACTTTTTAAAAATGATATATTGTTTCTCTGCAGGAAAGTTTAATTTTTATGTGGTCATACTTATCCCTTTGCTTATCACAGGCAATTAATTGTCCTACATGGTTAACTCTTACGAGATAGGAACAAAGTAGCATCACTTTTCGTTTGAGAAAATGGAGGCTCAGAGCATTTACCTAGCAGAATGAGAGTTGAGATTTGATCTCCGTTCTAACTGACTTCAAACCTGTGATATTTTCACTGCATCATACTCAATCTTGGAAAGTTGCAAGATTGAAACCTTGAAGGTAGCTTGGGCATCTCCACCACCGTTTGGATTCCTGTCAGTTTGGGGACCACCAGACGGGAAGAAACTCCTCTTAGCGGCTGATGCACAGTTCCACTAGCGGATTCACTTACTTTCGTCACTCAGGTTTCGGTATCTCGAGTATGCATCCAAATCTTGCTCCGCCACAGAACGTTGGAATAAATGAAATCACATTTCCATATTTGGAAACGTATCTCTGAAGATGCTAATGTTTTCAGAGACTTCCAAATGGGAAACTAACACATCAAAAAGGTCGTGAGAGCAAGCACATGGGGAGAGGGACACCCCGTATAATAATGGTATTATATGGTTAATAACATTTGTAAGGGGCAATTTGACCATATATATCAAAATATAAATTCCGCATTTTCTTAGAACCATCAATTCTACTTCCGGGATCATCCTGCAGTACATTTACCTAGTGTAAAAACATGTGGACAATGATATTTCTTTCATCCTTAATGTAATAGAGGTAATTTGATGACCAAATGTTCCTTCACATGGACCAGCTAAATAAAGAGTTCATGCAATGGAGTGCTTTGCAACTATATAAACTGATATGGGCAGCTGGTAGTGATTAAATAAAAATAATTGCAAGAAAAAAAGGCTAAAGTATAAGCCAAATTCTGTAAAAATGCAGAGCAAAAAATCTGGTTACCCCAAGGGGTAGAAACAGGGGAAGGGACAAGTGGGGAAAGGTGAATGTTCACTCTTTATTCCATGTTGTTCTGTGTGCTGTGTGAATTTTTTCCCAATGAGTATGTAAAACTTTCACAAATTCACACTTTATGTAGTTTTGTTTTATTAGATTTTTTTTCAATGAGCAAGGACAAGTT
>NW_023252407.1:0-804 GCF_002007445.2 Ailuropoda melanoleuca
TAGGCCTGTCCCTCTGTTGCTGTTCCAGCTTCTTGAGGTGAGAATATAAAAAGTGCATTTTAGATTTTTCTGTTCTTTTGAGTGAGGTTTGGATGGCTATGTATTTCCCCCTTGGGACTGCCTTTGTAGTATCCCATAGGTTTTGGACCATTGTGTTTTCATTCTCGTTGGTCTCCATAAATTGTTTAAATTGGATTTTTGATTTCCTGGTTTATCAAATCATTCCTGTGCAGGATGGTTCTTAGTCTCCAAGTGTTTGAGTTTCTTCCAAATTTTTCCTTGTGGTTGAGTTCCAATTTCAGAGCTTTGTGGTCTGAGAATATACAGGGGATAATTTCAGTCTTTTGGTATCGGTTGAGACCTGTTTTGTGTACCAGAACATGGTCTATTCTTGAGAATGTTCCATGGGCATTAGAATAGAATGAGTATTCTTTGGTTCTGGGGTGTAGTGTTCTATATATATCAATGAGGTCCAACTCATCGAGAATGGCATTCAAAGCCCTTGTTTCTTTTCAATTTTCTGCAAGGTGCTCTGTCTATTTCTGATAGTGGAGTGTTGAGGTCCCCTACTATTAACGTATATTTATCTATATGTCTCTTTATTCCGGTTAAGAGTTGGCTTGTGTATCTCGCTGCTCCCTTGTTGGGGGCATAGATATTTATAATTGCCATATCCACTTGTTGGATACATCCTTTAAGAATAATATAGTGCCCTTCTGTGTCTCTAACTATAGTCTTTAGTTTAAAATCCAATCTGTCTGATATGAGAATTGCTACCCCAGCTTTCTTTTGAGGTCCATTGGC
>NW_023252407.1:812-1125 GCF_002007445.2 Ailuropoda melanoleuca
TGGTATGAAAGATGGTATTCCATCCCTTTACTTTCAGTCTGAATATATCTTTAGGTTCAAAATGAGTCTCTTGTAGACAGCAAATGGATGGGTCGTGCCTTTTCATCCAATCTGCAACCCTGTGGTGTTTTATGGGAGCATTTAGGCCACTTCCATTGAGACTATATTGAGAGATATGATTTTAATGATGTCATGTTGCCTGTAAAGTCTTTGTTTCTATAGATTGTGACTTTCTGTTCTGTATCACTCTTGGGGCCTTTTTACTTTTATAGAACCCCCCTTAATATCTCCTGTAGGGCTGGTTTCGTGGTTA
>NW_023252407.1:1417-1750 GCF_002007445.2 Ailuropoda melanoleuca
ATAGGTTTGTCGTGGTTGAGCTTGGGAGGATTCCTCTCTGCCTCTTGGACATGAATGTTTGTTTCCCTTGCTAGATTAGGGAAGTCTTCAGCTACAATTTGTTCAAATATCTCTTCTAGACCTCTGTTTTTCTCCACCCCTTCAGGGATGCCGATGATTCTGACATTGGATCGTTTCATAGAGTCNGATCTCCCATAACCTACATTCTTGAGTGTGGATTTTTTTGAGTCCAGATTCTATTTTAGCTTTTTCTTCTACTAACCCATCCTCCAATTTGCTAACGCGTTCCTCTGCCTCGGTGACCCTGGCCGTCAGAGCCTCTAGTTTTGACTG
>NW_023252407.1:1907-2258 GCF_002007445.2 Ailuropoda melanoleuca
ATTTGGTTATAACCATATCCATTAGTTCTGTGGCAGAGGCCACAGACTCATTGTCTTTTCTTTGCTGGGGGGATTTCTCCTTCTCATCATTCTGATGAGCAGAGGTTGCGGGGTTGTCCAGAGCCTAAATTATTGACTGGGATTTAGGCTGTGTGCCCTTGTTTTATAGGGATCTTAGGGATGTGGGCTTCTTGATTTTTCAGCTTGCCTTCTGAGGGAGGGGCCTGCCGTGCCAATAATCAGGCAACCCTGTTTGGGTAGAGTCTCCTTGCCCCCTGCAAGGGGGGATGGGGATGGGCACACTGTGAGCTGGTATTTCCAGGCTTTTTTTCTCTGGCAGCTTTCCCTGGT
>NW_023252408.1:0-267 GCF_002007445.2 Ailuropoda melanoleuca
AAACACTCTACAGGGACCGTCTTAGCGCTATCATCGAACTTCGTGAATAGGGAAACAGGAGGGAAAGTGTTTGCGGAAGCCTGACGATAGTGCCATATAATGGTGTCTGGGACACCACACAATCCAGGGAAATATCAACGGGCATCATGTCTCATGAGTAAGACTGCGTGAAAGAAAACGTTCAGTAATTTCGAGGACTCAGCGCCCTTCTTATTGGTAATAAAGAAGCGCATCCAGGAAAACATCTCCAGCTAACATCAGACTTTC
>NW_023252408.1:612-822 GCF_002007445.2 Ailuropoda melanoleuca
ACAGGAGGGAAAGTGTTCGCGAAAGCCTGAGGAGACTGCCATATAGTGGTGTCTGGGAAACCACACAATCCAGGGACATATCAACGAGCATCAGCTCTCATGTGTAAGGGAGTATGAATGAAAATGATCAGGATTTGGTGGAGTCAACACCCTTCTTATTGGTAATAAACCAAGGCGTCCAGGAAAACACATCAAGCATACATGAGCGTT
>NW_023252409.1:0-161 GCF_002007445.2 Ailuropoda melanoleuca
TTGATGGATTCCTGTCTCACATCGAGGTCTTTCATCCATTTGGAGTTTATCTTTGTGTATGGTGTGAGAGCATGGTCAAGTTTCATTGTTTTGCATGTAGCTGACCAATTTTCCCAGCACCATTTATTGAAGAGACTGTCTTTTTTCCACTGGATGTTTTT
>NW_023252409.1:193-1048 GCF_002007445.2 Ailuropoda melanoleuca
AGCTGACCAATTTTCCCAGCACCATTTATTGAAGAGACTGTCTTTTTTCCACTGGATGTTTTTTCCTGCTTTGTCGAATACTAGTTGCCCAAAGAGCCGAGGGTCCATTTCTGGGTTCTCTATTCTGTTCCATTGGTCTATGTGTCTGTTTCTGTGCCAGTACCATGCTGTCGTTGTAATCACAGCTCTGTAGTACAGCTTGAAATCTGGAACGTGATGCCCCCAACTTTGTTTTTCCTTTTCAACAATTCCTTGGCGATTCAGGGCCTTTTCTGGTTCCACACAAATTTAAGGGCTGTTTGTTCCAGTTCTTTGAAAAATGTCATTGGTATTTTGATCGGGATGGCATTGAAGTGTAGATTGATCTGGGCAGCATGGACATTTTAACTATGTTTATTCTTCCGATCCGTTAGCATGGAATATTTTTACATCTTTTTGTGTCTTCTTCAATGTCTTTCAAGAGTGATTTGGAGTTTCTAGAATATAGATCCTTTACATCTCTGGTTAAGTTAATTCCGGGAAAACGTATGATTTTTGGTGCTATTGTAAATGGAATGGATTCCCTAATTTCTCTTTCTTCAGTCTCATTGTTTGTGTAAAGAAATGCAACTGATTTCCGAGCATTGATTTTGTATCCCACCACATTACTGAATTGCTCTATAAGTTCTACTAGTTTGGGGGTGGAGTCTTTTGGGTTTTCTATATAGAGTATCATGTAATCTCTGAAGAGAGACAGATTGACTTCTTCTTTGCCAATTTTGATACCTTTTATCCCTTTTTGTTTTCTGATTGCTGTTGCAAGGACTTCCAGTACTATGTTGAATAATAATGGCGAGAGTGGGCATGCTTGTTGTG
>NW_023252410.1:0-1995 GCF_002007445.2 Ailuropoda melanoleuca
AATCCATGGGTATGATAGGTCTCTACATTTTTAAAGCCTTTTACTGTTTTTTCTCCATAAAGTAAGATAGTTTCCAGTGTAGTGGTCTGCCTTCAGTAAAAGGTATTCCAAAGTAATTGATGTTTTAAAAATCTACTTGAAAAATAGCATTTTAAATAAAATATCATTTTTCAAATTTTGTTGCTAGTTTGTTAGTTTTTAAAAACAAAAGTGATATTGTTTTTTAGACTTTGGTAAATTCACTTATTCGGTCTCTTTGGATTTTCTAAACAGACATATTATCTGTATATGAGATAGTTTTATTTATTCCTTCTCTATCATTATGCTTTTAATTTCATTTTCTTAGATTGTTCCACAATTTATGCCCTCTAGAGTAATAAGGAATAGAAATGTTAAAATGACACACACTATTTTTTTTTAAGATAGAAGCCACCATTCAGTATTTCCACATCAAGAATATCAGCTATAGATGGTTTGTTCACAATCTTTACAACTGGACAAAGTTAACTTTTCCTATATTATGAGAGATGCTCTGAAATTACAAATTGGTTTTGAATTTTGTCAATACTTTCTCTGCATATTTTGAAGACTGATTTTTTTTCTCCTTTTTCCTGATAACAGAATATTACTTTGCTTGATTTGGGATATTAAAACAACCTTCCATAATTGGGATAAAATCATGCCAAAGTTTGTTATATTTTTTATATGTTTCATAATTTGATTTGCTGATATCTTCTTGAAAATTCAGTTTTTATGTTCATGAATTACTTACAATGAATAAATAAAATGAATTTGGAAGTGTTCTATTGCCCTCTGTTTTCTGAAAAAAATTGTGTAAAATTGTTAAGATTTCATTATTAAGTGATTAAATTTACCAAATAATCCATCTGGGTCTTGAGACCTCTTGGCAGAAAAAATTTAAATTGCAATTAAAAAAAAAATAGATGTAGAGATGGAGCTGGAGAGTATTATGCAAGCAAATTAAGTCAGTCAGAGAAAGACATATGCCGTATGATTTCAATCATATGTTGAATTAAGAAATCAAACAGATGAACATAGGGGAAACAAAGAGAGAGGCAAACCAAAAAACATACTCCTAACTCTAGAGAACAAACTGAGGGTTGCTGGAGGGGTGTGGGTTGGGCAGATGGGTTAAATGGGTGAAAGGGCACTTGTGATGAGCACTGGGTGTTATATCTAAGTGAGGAATCACTAAATTCTATATCTGAAACCTAATACCACACTGTATGTTAAGTGGAATTTGAATAAATACTTTAAAAAGGAAAATGTACATATAGAACCCTTTATAGGTTTTCAATTCTTCATGTGTTGACTTTGACAAATTTTGTTTTCAGATTTTTGTTAATTTTATTTGAATTGTTAAATTTTGAAAATAAGGATTTTTCTTCATACTGACTGACNTTGAAAATAAGGATTTTTCTTCATACTGACTTACTGTGCATTTAACGTCTATATGATGGTTGATGGTGTCTCCTCTTTCATTTCTAATGTTAGTAGTTTATATTGCCTTTGTTTTTGACTACGATCAGTCATGTTGGAGATTCATATCTTAATAAAATTTCAAGCAGTAGGCTTGTTAAACTTATTATTTGGACCAGGTGTTTCCAAATACAAAACTATAGTTAATTTCACTAAAACTTGCCCATATAAGGATAAGCAAAATTAAAACTGGAAATATCAAATCAAAACACCAAAAGAACAATTTCAGAATATTCTTAAGAGAATATCCACGTAGGAAACATCATCTTACTGTTTTAAGAGTGAATTTTACTTGGTGACTTGAATACATTAAGGACATTTATAGAAACAACTACTAATTGTGATAGTAAAAAATGTATCACATTTGTTTTTAAAAGCCTCATATGAAATTATCATCATTGTCATTGTTTTTAAAAAGTTAACACTTTCAGTTTTCTAATTCAATTAGGAAAATATATGAAGTTTACTGCTTTTGTGGATTAAGTGAACGTGTAA
>NW_023252411.1:0-1401 GCF_002007445.2 Ailuropoda melanoleuca
AATTTAACAATTCAAATAAAATTAACAAAAATCTGAAAACAAAATTTGTCAAAGTCAACACATGAAGAATTAAAAACCTATAAAAGGCTCTATATGTACATTTTCCTTTTTAAAGTATTTATTCAAATTCCACTTAACATACAGTGTGGTATTAGGTTTCAGATATAGAATTNCAGATATAGAATTTAGTGATTCCTCACTTAGATATAACACCCAGTGCTCATCACAAGTGCCCTTTCACCCATTTAACCCATCTGCCCAACCCACACCCCTCCAGCAACCCTCAGTTTGTTCTCTAGAGTTAGGAGTATGTTTTTTGGTTTGCCTCTCTCTTTGTTTCCCCTATGTTCATCTGTTTGATTTCTTAATTCAACATATGATTGAAATCATACGGCATATGTCTTTCTCTGACTGACTTAATTTGCTTGCATAATACTCTCCAGCTCCATCTCTACATCTATTTTTTTTTTAATTGCAATTTAAATTTTTTCTGCCAAGAGGTCTCAAGACCCAGATGGATTATTTGGTAAATTTAATCACTTAATAATGAAATCTTAACAATTTTACACAATTTTTTTCAGAAAACAGAGGGCAATAGAACACTTCCAAATTCATTTTATTTATTCATTGTAAGTAATTCATGAACATAAAAACTGAATTTTCAAGAAGATATCAGCAAATCAAATTATGAAACATATAAAAAATATAACAAACTTTGGCATGATTTTATCCCAATTATGGAAGGTTGTTTTAATATCCCAAATCAAGCAAAGTAATATTCTGTTATCAGGAAAAAGGAGAAAAAAAATCAGTCTTCAAAATATGCAGAGAAAGTATTGACAAAATTCAAAACCAATTTGTAATTTCAGAGCATCTCTCATAATATAGGAAAAGTTAACTTTGTCCAGTTGTAAAGATTGTGAACAAACCATCTATAGCTGATATTCTTGATGTGGAAATACTGAATGGTGGCTTCTATCTTAAAAAAAAATAGTGTGTGTCATTTTAACATTTCTATTCCTTATTACTCTAGAGGGCATAAATTGTGGAACAATCTAAGAAAATGAAATTAAAAGCATAATGATAGAGAAGGAATAAATAAAACTATCTCATATACAGATAATATGTCTGTTTAGAAAATCCAAAGAGACCGAATAAGTGAATTTACCAAAGTCTAAAAAACAATATCACTTTTGTTTTTAAAAACTAACAAACTAGCAACAAAATTTGAAAAATGATATTTTATTTAAAATGCTATTTTTCAAGTAGATTTTTAAAACATCAATTACTTTGGAATACCTTTTACTGAAGGCAGACCACTACACTGGAAACTATCTTACTTTATGGAGAAAAAACAGTAAAAGGCTTTAAAAATGTAGAGACCTATCATACCCATGGATT
>NW_023252412.1:0-1174 GCF_002007445.2 Ailuropoda melanoleuca
AGCAACAATGGTCAAGATGATGAGTAGACTTGAAAAAAGTATTAACAAAAATGTTGCTGAGAATATAGAATTCCTAAGGACAGAAATGAGAGCGAATCTGACAGGAATTAAAAATTCCATGAGCCAAATGCAGTCAAAACTAGAGGCTCTGACAGCCAGGGTCACCGAGGCAGAGGAACGCATTAGCGAATTGGAGGATGGGTTNAATAGAAGCTGGTCTTAAAAAAATCCACGCCCACGAATGTAGATTCTGGGAGATTACTGACTCTATGAAATGATCCAATGTCAGAATCATCCGCATCCCTGAAGGGGAGGAGAAAAACCGAGGTCTAGAAGAGATATTTGAACAAATTGTAGCTGAAAACTTCCCTAAACTAGCAAGGGAAACAAGCATTCGTGTCGAAGAGCCAGAGAGGACCCCATCCAAGCTCAACCATGACAATCTTACGCCACGTCATGTCATAGTGCAATTCGCAAATATTAGATCCAAGGATACAGTATTGAAAGCAGCCAGGACAAAGAAATTTCTCATGTACCAAGGCAAAGGTATCAGGATTACATCAGACCTGTCTACAGAGCCTGGAATGAGAGAAAGGCTTGGGGGGCATTTTTAAAGCTCTTTCAGAGGAAAACATGCAGCCAAGGATCCTTTATCCAGCAAGGCTGTCATTCAGAATTGATGGAGAAATAAAGACGTTCCAAAATCGCCAATCATTAACCAATTTCGTAACCACGAAACCAGCCCTACAGGAGATATTAAGGGGGGCTCTATAAAGGTAAAAAGGCCCCAAGAGTGATACAGAGCTCAAGTCACAACCGATGCAAAGACTTTACTGAGAACATGGCATCATTAAAATCATATCTGTCAATAATCTCTATCAATCTAAATGGCTTAAACTTTCCCATAAAATGCCGCAGGGTTGCAGATTGGATAAAAAGACATGACCCATCCATTTGCTGTCTACAAGAGACTCATTTTGAACCCAAAGATGCATTCAGACTTAGAGTAAGGGGATGGAGTACCATCTTCCACGCAAATGGACCTCAAAAGAAAGCTGGAGTAGCAATTCTCATATCAGATAGACTGGATTTTAAACTAGAGCCCATAGAGAGAGACACAGAAGGGCACTATATTATTCTTAAAGGAAGTATTCAACAAGTGGATATGACAATT
>NW_023252413.1:0-878 GCF_002007445.2 Ailuropoda melanoleuca
ACACTACACCCCAGAACCAAACAATACTCATTCTATTCTAATGCCCATGGAACATTCTCAAGAATAGACCAAGTCTGGGACACAAAACAGGTCTCAACCAATACCAAAAGACTGAAATTATTCCCTGCATATTCTCAGACCACGACGCTTTGAAACTGGAACTCAATCACAAGGAAAAAATTGGAAGAAACTCAAACACTTGGAGACTATGAACCATCCTGCTCAAGAATGTTTCGATAAACCAGGAAATCAAANAATCAAAAAACAAATTAAACAATTTATGGAGACCAACGAGAATGAATACACAACGGTCCAAAACCTATGGGATACTGCAAAGGCAGTCCTAAGGGGGAAATACATAGCCATCCAAGCCTCACTCAAAAGAATAGAAAAATCTAAAATGCAGTTTCTATATTCTCACCTCAAGAAACTGGAACAGCAACAGAGGGACAGGCCTAACCCACTGACAAGGAAGGAGTTGACCAAGATAAGAGCAGAAATCAATGAATTAGAAACCAGGAGTATAGTAGAGCAGATCGACAGAACTAGAAGCTGGTTATTTGAAAGAATTAGTAAAATTGACAGACCACTGGCAAGACTTATCCAAAAGAAAAGAGAAAGGACCCAAATTAATAAAATTATGAATGAAAAAGGAGAGGTCACAACCAACACCAATGAAATTGGAAGGATTATTAGAAACTTTTATCAACAGCTTTATGCCAATAAATTAAGCAATCTGGACGAAATGGAGGCCTTCCTGGAAACCTATAAGCTACCAAGACTGAAACAGGAAGAAATTGATTTTTTAAACAGGCCAATTAATTATGAAGAGATTGAGTCAGTGATAAACAACCTTCCAAATAACAAAACTCCAGGCC
>NW_023252413.1:1105-1828 GCF_002007445.2 Ailuropoda melanoleuca
CACAACAAGATCCTGGCTAATGAAATCCAACAGTACATTAAAAGGATTATCCATCATGGGGCGCCTAGGTGGCGTAGTTGTTAAGTGACTGCCTTCGGCTCAGGGCGTGCTCAGAGCATTATTGGATCGAACCCCACATCAGGCTCCTCCTCTATGAGCCTGCTTCTTCCTCTCCCACTCCCCCTGCTTGTGTTCCCTCTCTCGCTGGCTGTCTCTATCTCTTCAAAAAAATAAAAATGAAAAAAACAATTAAAAAAAAGGATTATCCATCATGACCAAGTGGGATTCATCCCTGGGATGCAAGGGTGGTTCAACATTTGCAAATCAATCAATGTGATACATCATATCAACAAGAAAAGACTCAAGAACCATATGATCCTCTCAATTGATGCAGAAAAAGCATTTGACAAAATACAGCATCCTTTCCTGATTAAAACCCTTCAGAGTGTAGGAATAGAGGGTACATTTCTCAATCTCATAAAAGCCATCTATGAAAAGCCTACTGCAAGCATTATTCTCAATGGGGAAAAGCTGGAAGCCTTTCCCTTAAGATCAGGAACACGACAAGGATGCCCACTCTCGCCACTATTATTCAACATAGTACTAGAAGTCCTTGCAACAGCAATCAGNCCCTTGCAACAGCAATCAGACAACAAACAATGAGACTGAAGAAAGAGAAATTAGGGAATCCATTCCATTTACAATAGCACCAAAAATCATACG
>NW_023252414.1:0-12065 GCF_002007445.2 Ailuropoda melanoleuca
AGGGAGTCTGCTTTTCCCCCTCCCTCTGCCTTTCCTCACCCCCCACCCTGCCCCGCCATGCTCTCTCTCTCTTTCTCTCAAATAAATAAATAAAATCTATTTTAAAGAGTGAGTATAACCAGTGAATCGAACACTTCTAAAGCTATGTCAGAAGTTTAATTCAATGCATCTTTTCTGGAGAAAATTTTTGGAAAATGCATCAAGAAACTTTAAAAGGATGCAAATTTTTTTAAAAATATAATTCAATTTTTAGGACTCTGTTCTTTGATTGTAATTAGCAGTACAAAAGGTAGATAATAATTTGTATGAGGCAAAGCCATTACAAAGTTACATATAATGGTCAACAGCAAATAAAATCTCACTAATCAATGGTAATGAGATTTAATAATCCTATGTATTTAATAGACCTTACTCAGCAGAAATAAAGTGTTCAGTCATCTTTTAAAGCCATAAATGTAGTAATCTCTACTGAAGAAATACCAATAGGTAGAGAAGGTTATGGGTTATGCGTCAGTGTTTGTCTATAAAATATTCTGGTTTTGGATATATGTACCAAAATTTTATTGAATTGTTTCTTGGGATGAACACTGTTATATTTAACTGCCTTCTTTTATTTCAGTGCATACTACTGAAAGTCAGCTATAGATACGGGTATATTTATTACTGAACGTCAGCTATAGATATGGATATATTTATTTAAAAATGAAAAATGGAAGTATCATTCAAATGATAGCTCCAAAATACACTTTAGAAAACACAGAATTGATTTAGAAAACAAATAATTGATTTTAATAATACTTTCAAATCTGCCCTTATACATATATGACTACTTATCATTTTATCATTTTTATTAATAGTATTTTTAATTATGTAAAGAAAGTATAGGTTTTTGGCCAAGATTATTTTCTCTACAGTAACTTATAGTACTGTTTTTTACTTCACAAATATTTTCAGTTAATGTAGCATCTGTGTGTACTCATGCTATCACATGTATTAAAAATAATTAATTTCCAGATAATAATCTTAATGTTACACATAACTTTGGATAGATTAATACAATGAATATCCTCAAATACAAATTTCTTTTTAACATTGTAATAACATCATTATAACATCATAAATGTTATTTTTTGATATCTTGCTGTTTACAGAATATTTATTATAGTCCACATGGTGAACACATAAAAGTGAAATAAAGCTTATTCATTCTTGATGAAACTATAATAAGAAGTGGACAGAAAACTATAAATAAATGCACACATATGTAGCAGACATTAACTAAGTGACAGGTAGGGAACAGTTCATAAAATATCAGTAAAGAGGTAAATTATGAGTTTATTCCAATATTCTTTCCCTCAATTATGCATTCAGTAATAGTTTTCCTCATATTATATTGAAGGCACGTTTGATGATAGGAAAATAGAGATGGCAGAATTTGCTCCTTTGAGATATAAGATGTAGTAAGGAAAATAATAAAGCTAGTAAACATAAATGTAATACTTTTAAAAAGACAAAATATGTATATTAAATCTGTAAAAATAGCTTAATAAAATTCAAAATGCAAGAAAATTTGTTGTGTGTGTGTGTGATCAGGACAAGCTGGTTGGAGACATTGCCATCAATTGATTTTTGAATGATATATAGAATTTGAGCATGTAAGATTAGGATAAAGAACATTTCAAAGAAATGGTATAAATTTATAGTATATAAAGAAATGTAGTATGAATAGAAAATCCTTGAAGGGTGGTGTTTAAAAGAATTAGTGTGTGACCATAAAGACAAAGAATGCAAGGCTGAAACAAGTTAATTTATTCAATAGGCAGTAGGGAAATTTGTAGATTACTGTGCAAAGGAATGCCTATATCAGTGTTGGGCATCAGGGGTATGTATCTGTCAAACAGACTTGAGTTTGGCAACCAGTTATCAATCCATTCATATTTAAGACAAAGCAAGTTTAAAAAATGAGAACTTCCTTTTCTACAGAGCCTATAGAAGATATAATAGATCATTCTAATCACCAATACAAATCCAATAAGGTATTTAACATATTAAAGAACTGAGACTCAAAGTAACCTAAATAAATTCTAGAAAGTATCAAATTCTTTATAACAAAGAGGAAACAATAGAGCGAATAGAACAATTCTTGGGTAGGGGAAGAGGAAGAACAGGAATCTTCCATATTTGGTAGAACTGAGAAGCTAGTTGTACCTATCATAGAATGTAATGGTGCCATACGGTCTGACTGTGTATAGACTGGTGGAATAGATTAAATTTCTAAGGGGCCTCAGTGATAGAGCAATTATCTCCTTGTCACCTACTCTTTCCTATGGTCTTTCATTGAAAACAGAGGTTGTAGGTGAAACAGTGGGAGCACATCAGGAGACCTGAGACAACCATCTGGCTTAGGTAGATAGAGACATCAGGTTTTCAGCTATCAAAGACAGAAAAAATAGCTGAGAGGAATCTCTCCTAAGCATTCTAGACTTTTAGTTACCTAAGGCAGGAGGTAGGACAGGGAAGTCTAGAGAAATTCCTCTGAAACATTCTGGGTACTCACAGTGTGAGGAAACTCTGAAAAATCTAGGGTCAGTTGTAGGATGTAAAGACATTTCCCAAGACTCAGAAAACTGGTGGGGAAAGAGAACTCCCTCGTGTCCCTAGAATATATCAGTTAATGGCTACGAAGTTTGCAATAATACCCATGAATATTCTTAGTATAAATGAATAACTTGGATCTTCCATCTCTACTTTTCTCCCTCCCTTTCTTTTACTTCCCTTCTCTCCTGAAACAATTCAATTCTTAAGCCTGGTAGGTATGATTAAGTGTGGTGTAGAAAAAGGTCACAGAATCCCGGAGCTAGGTGTCTGATGCCTAGGTTGATTAGAAGAATGCCCGCATGTAAGTGATTGCCTGGGAGAGGATCTAGAAGTTCAAGCAAAGTGGGGAATGCAGCTCAGTGAGGTAAATCAGAAGTTAACTTAGAAGAAAAGACTTCATTGTAAGAATCTGTAAGATATTTTGGACTGGGGAACTCTGTTACCCAACTCAGACCAAGACAATACATTGCATAGGCCCTAAATATAAAAATTAAGAGGGCCAAGTAGATTTTTTCCTTAAGACAATGCATAGCCTGATCTACCATCCCTGTTTTGTGGATGCAAAAGTCATTAGCAATTGCACAGATACCATCATGACTAGCCAACAAACATCTAGAGGAATGCATTGTTCATCACTACTTGTGCTCATGACTTGAGACTGATTTATATATTCCATCTAAGAAAGAGTGACATTAATAACTTCTTTCAGAGTGGAGTGCTTGGGTGGCTCAGTTGGTTAAGTGTCTGACTCTTGATTTCAGCTCAGGTCTTAATCTCAGTGTTGTGAATTCAAGCCCCACATTGGGCTCCACACTGGGTGTGCAGCCTACTTTAAAAAATAAATAGATAAAATAACTTCTTTCAGATTTTTGTATCTTTGGAAACACTTGTTTGATTATTTTCATAAACAATGAGCCAGTAATTACCGACAGATTTACCTAAATAATAATTTACCTAAATAATCAGCAGTAGACTCATTTTGGAGTTCACACCTGAATCAGAATTTACAGCCGAGGTGAAATGAGTAGACAAGTGATTATAAGTAAGCAGATAAGAAACAAAAAGAGGAATTAACAGAAATCTTGGTCTTGTGTCTTTGATAGAAGCTATCTATCCAAGGTCATCAGCTCATTCCAAAGGTCTTGGGTCAGTTATCTACTTCTAAAGATTCACAACTTTTAGAGGATCCTGAGAATCTTCAATTTGAAGTCAGCTATTGGATTAGCCTTTCTATTATATGTAATTCTGAATTGCTTCATTAATTGTAAATATAAACCTAAGGATTGACTTCCTGGAATCTCATTGCTGTGTGTAAATGATAGCTGATGAAGTCTCTGCCAATGAGATTCCATTAGTTTTCTCTTTGAATAAACAAAATTTCATTGAAGACAATGTAAGAAGACAACCTGTTGGTGATATAATGTGATAGTATATAAGTTAGTTGTAATTTTTTGCCATGTCAGTATGCGGCAGGGCAGAATCAAACACTGGAGGTAAATCTCTAAACATGCAGGCCTCCCAGTTATTAGTTCATAGGAGGATATATGATGTATCCCAAAGAAAGTAGATTGTATGACCAGAGGGCTATGTCTGGGTTCCCAGATGAGAAGGTGTCTCACTAAGAACTTAATTAGTAAAGAATTATCATGATTGCAATAAAAATCGGCACCCATTGTTTTTAATAGCCAGTTAAACTTAGGAATCCTCTCAATTGTCATTTTGTGAAGGTCTCTAATAACCTTGGATAGTATGTAGTTTGTCAGAAGAGATTACCTTTCCCTCCGTAGTTAGGTAATTTCCTAAATAATAAACTATTTTAGCAAAATTATAATTTATCTCCTGTAACTTTCTCCCATAGCTCAGAGCAAGTAAATGGATTTCTATTTTAAAAGACTGCCTTCTTTTTGAACAAAGTATAAGATTGTCTGTATATTTTATTAGAACTCAACCAAAGGGTAATTTAAATATTTTAAATACTAATTGAGGATCTTCAAAAAATAGGACAGGGCTTCAATGAACCCCTGGAGCATGATTGCCCAGGTATATTCCTATCTTCTCCAGGTTAAAGATTTTATTTATTTATTTATTTATTTATTTGAGAGAGACAGAGACAGTGAGAGAGAGCATGAGCAGGGAGGAGAGGGAGAAGCAGGCTCCTTTACTGATGCCAGCTGGATCCCAGACTCTAGTATCATAACCTGAGCTGAAAGCAGATGCTTAACTGACTGAGCCACCCAGCCAACTGACTGGTGCCCCTTTCCTCCCCAGATTAAGGGAAAAGACATTGACTATACTAGTTTGTTTGCTTGTTTGTTTGTTTGTTTGAGAGAGAGAGAGAGAGAGTGCACACTTGAGCAGGGGTGGGAGGGGCAGAGGGAGAGGGAGAGAGAGAATCTTCAGGAGGCTTCAAGCCCAGTGCAGAGTCCAACACAGGTCTCCATCTCATGACAATGAGATCATGACCAGAGCCAAAATCAAGAGTCAGTAACTTAACTGACTGAGCTACCCAGGCACCCTTAACCAACTTAGCTTAGAGTTGCATTGAATAGAGACAGATCAAAAATCTAGTGCAGTGAGGCCCCAGGAAGAATTGATGATGGAATGGATTTGGGTTAGGTTCTACTGGGAAGAGATGAATAAGGATTTTGTTGATAGTTTAGAGATCTTGAATAAGCTAATCTATTTCTTTGTCCATTTGATTTCTTTACTGGTAGGATAGGAGAGATTTACAAAGCTTGTACAGGGTGTTAAAGGTCCTTTAGACATAAACCCTTCAACTATAGTTTTAAGTTCTTCCTTCGTTTCTGACTTTAAGGGATATTGGGGAATTTTGTGTAATGGCTTGGTAGGATCTATCTGAAGTTTAATAGATTCTGTTCCGATTATTTTTTTCCTATGTCATTGGGATTTTTCACCCATAGAGTATCAGGTATGGTGTCAAATCTTTACCTGGAGTTGTATCAAATATAATGGAGAAGGCTAAAGTCTACCCAGACATAACTTGATCATGGATAGAACTGTCCTTTGGAAACTTGAAAAATAGTTTCTCTTGACGTACACTTAACACCATGATTCCATTTACAAAGTTTTTCCCTATTAAATTTGCAGAGATGGAGTCACAGAACAGGAAGAAATTTTTCTCAGTTAATGACCAAGGGTTACAGTTAATGGCTTGGAGGTAGGGAAAACTTGTGGGTTATTTGAAATAACGACTGCCTCTGCAGTATGTATACTCTTAGGAAAACATTGATTAAATGCGACAGGTTTTAATGTAGAAAGAGTAGTGCCCATATCCCTGAGGAAATAATGACATTGACTTACTGTGTTTAGTTAATTAACCTTGACTGTTTAAGGATAAAGTACAGTATTAGATGCTTTTCCTTTCTTGGAGAATTTCATTGATCTGAATTGAGGGCTTTTCCTGTATCTTGGTTTTCTTTTTGTAAGATGGGACTGACTTTTTTTCCCAGTGTCCCTTACAATATCTACAAGTGGGCCACCTAATTGTTTGATCCTCAGAGCCATAAGTCCACTTTGGATCCTGTCTTTTTTGTTGTTCTTCTAAAGTCTTTTCAAAATGTTCTGCCAGATATTGTATTTCAGGTAAGGGACGATTTCTTTTTTGGTGCCTGTTTTCAAGTTTTGCTCTTAGGGCCTTTAAGGGATTGGGTGAGAGTGCTGGGAACATGTCAAAAGACATAGAAACTTGGGGTGTGTGGGTGGCTCAGTTGGTTAAGTGTCTGCCATCAGCTCAGGTTAAAATCCCACGGTCCTGGGATCAAGCCCCACATCAGGCTCCCTGCCTCTCTCTGCCACTCCCCCTGCTTGTGTTCTCTTTCTCTCTATCAAATGAATAAATAAAATCTTAAAAAAAAAAAAAAGACATAGAAGCTAGCTTGAATGTATTCTCACTGGCAGCCAAATCTGGGACAATATGAATGGCAAATAACTAATGATATTTACCAATCATAATCTACTGAATGCGTTGGAATCCATGAGCTCACAAATATAAGTAAATTAATGAATAAAGTGAAGCTTGATATTTACATAGTGGAAAAGACTGACAAACACCTCCCAATCAAGTAAGAAAAGTGTATATCACCTAATATGGGAAATTTTTTTAATGTGCTACCTGATAGAACACAATGAAAATGTATCATCACTTCTGCTGAATTTGATCATAAGAACATCAGATGAATCCAAATTGAAGGACAATCTATGAAATATCTCTCCATTAACCCTCAAAAATGTCAAGGCTCTTCACTTTCTTACACCATACACAAAAATAAATTCAAAATGGATGAAATACCTAAATGTCAGACAGGAAACCATCAAAATCTTAAAGGAGAACGCAGGCAGCAACCTCTTTGACCTCGGCTGTAGCAACTTCTTACAAGACTTGTCTTTAGAGGCAAGGGAAACAAATACAAAAATGAACTATTGGGACTTCATTAAAATAAAAAGCTTCTGCACTCAAAGGAAACAATCAACAAAACTAAAAGGCTGCCTATGGGATCGAAGAAGATACTTGCAAATGACATATCTGATAAAGGGTTAGTATCCAAAATCTATAAAGAATTTATCAAAGTCAACACCCCAAAACCAAATAATCCAGTTAAGAAATGGATGGAAGACAGGAATAGAAACTTTTAGAAAGAGGATATCCAAATAGCTAACAGACACATCAATCATGATCATGGAAATACAAAACACAATGAGATACCACCTCACACCTGTCAGAATGGCTAAAATTAACACCACAAGAAATAACAGGTGTTGTCAAGGATGCAGAGAAAGGGGAACCTTCTTGAACTATCGGTGGGAATGCAAAGTGGTGTAACCACTCTGGAAAACAGTATGGAGGTTCCTCAAAAAGTTAAAAATAGAATTACTCTATGATCCACCAATTACACTAATAGGTATTTACACAAAGGATACAAAAATACAGATTTGGAGGGGTACATGTACCCCAATTTTTATAGCAGCATTATCAACAATAGCCAAACTAGGGAGAGAGTTCTAACATCCATTGACTGATGAACAAATAAAGAAGAAATGGTACATACATGAGATGGAATATTACTCAGCCACCAAAAAGAATGAAATCTTGTCATTTGAAATGTTGTGGATGGAGCTGGAGTGTGTAACGCTAAGTGAAATAAGTCAGTCAGACAAAGACAAATACCATATGATCTCATTCATATGTGGAATTTAAGAAACAAAACAGATGAACATATGGGAAGAGGGGGAAAAAAGGAGAGAGGGAAACAAACCATATAAGACTAATGACAGAGAACAAACAAGGTTGATGGAAGGAGGAGGGTAGGATGGGCTAAATGGGTGATGGGTATTAAGGAGGGCAATTGTGATGAGCACTGGGTGTTGTATGTAAGTGATAAATCACTGAATTCTACTCCTGAAACCAATAGTCACTGTATATTAACTAACTAAAATTTAAATAAATTTTTTTTAAATGTCAGTGTCCTGAAGATCAAAAAATGTTGAGGAATTATACCAGATAAAGACTAAAACAAACAAGCAAATTAACATGTGATTCTGAATAGGATCCTTTTGTAATAGTAATTAGCAGAGCTTGAATATATTCTGAAGATTAAGTGGTAGAAATGTAATAATTTTAATTTCTTGATTTTGATGTTTGCATTGTGGTTCTATGGGAGAATATATTTGCTATAAAAACTATACACTCAAGTACTGGGTGCTGATAGGGCATCATATCTACAACTTACTCTCTAGTGGTTCAGGAAAAAAAGTACTTTTTATTATAATTAAAAATTTCTGTAGTTTGAGCATATTTCAAGATTAAAATAAAATGAAATTCTAACCATGAGAAACAAGAGAAATTCAAGGATATCCTACAAAATGATAGGCCTCTCCAGCACACAAACATCAATGTCATGAAGGACATGTCAATCAAATACAATGCATGATCCTGAATGGGGGCAGGGAGGAAGAAAAAGGAAAAGTTGTTGCTATAAAGGACAGTACTGCAAAATGAGCATAACTACAAAATGGACAATTTTAAGCAATATTACATTTTCTGAATTTTATCATTGCTTTCTAGGTATGTAACAGAATATCCTTATAATTATAAGAAATGCATGTGCAAGAATTTAAGGATATGGGGGTGCCTGGGTAGTTCAGTTGGTTAAGCTTCTGACTCTGATTTCAGCTCAGGTCCTGATCTCAGAGTCATGAGATCAAGCCCTACCTGGGGCTTCCTCCTCAGGGAGGCTGCTTCTCTCTTTCTTCCTTTCCCTCTGCCCTCCCTCCTCATGCCTGCACTCTCTCTCTCTCAAATAAATAAATAAATAAATCTAAAAAAAATTTTAAGAAGATGGTGCATGGTCTGGCAACTTACTTGCCAATTTTTCAGAAAGAAATAATATAGGAAATAAGCATAGTATAGGTAAAATAAAGGAAGAATAGGCAAACTTAGGTAAAGGAATTATAAAAGCTATTTGAAATATTTTTGCAAATTTTATGAAGGTCTGATGATCTTCAAATTAAAAATATAATTAAAAAATAGTAAGTCACCAAGAAATAGAAATGGAATGCAGTTTTCTACTCACAACAGCAAACTAAGAACAAATTTAATAATAATTCTCAGGACCCATATGAAGATAGCTAAAAAGACTCTAGTAGGAGATATAATAGTCTGAGAAATGTAGAGAAAGTATTAAACCACAATAGTAATCACCAAAAAATATGAAGATAGAAATGAGATTGACTTTTTTGTCCACCAGTTTGGAAACTAAATCACAAAATTAAGATTCACAATTAATGTAAGTGTACAGAGAAGTGGGCTCTTTTACACTACTTAAGGGATTTTATAAATTGGTTTAACCATTCTTTTGAGTAATACCATAATAGGAT
The DNA here is from genome assembly GCF_002007445.2 of Ailuropoda melanoleuca. Taxonomy (NCBI): domain Eukaryota; kingdom Metazoa; phylum Chordata; class Mammalia; order Carnivora; family Ursidae; genus Ailuropoda; species Ailuropoda melanoleuca. Next base: position 9,493 of record NW_023252414.1, read on the forward strand.
TAAATGCACAATATAGAAATTCTTCAGGCTTTTCAAACCCTTTGAAGTGGTGTGAAATTGCCTCTTTTCTGTTATATCCATCCTCCTGTCCTTCCCCCACTTTACTCAGGGAGCTTGAACCAAGGAGAAAGGTTGATAGGAGATTACAGACAGACAAAGACAGTAGCAAAGGTCTTTCTACCCTTAAATCTGACTGAAAATCTCCGTGGCTACAAATCCCCATTGTGCTGTCCAGGTATGATTCCAGCTACCCCCCAGCAGCCACCCTCTATCTTTGGGTGGCAGTAACACTATGCCCTCATTTGTCCTTTAAGATCAAGTGCGGATGAGAGCTTCAAGATGTTGCTAATTTCTGAGCTGCTTCACTACACTTTTTGTCTTTCAAAACAGGTTATTGAAAGTAGATTTGTAATTAATTTCTCATTTTACATGTCCTTTATTAAACTAGCTGGCATGAGTTTTGTTTCACTGATAGGACCTTGATAGATAATAAGTATGAATCCTACCTGTAGGACTATATCCTAAAGACATAATACGCTAAGCATCTGAGTTCCAGATTGCTCACAGTCATTTGAAACAGTAAAATGTAGGAACCATTTAAATATGCAAAAGTAGTTGACTGGATAAATATATGATTCATTCATATTAGGCAACACAAGGTAGCTACCTAAAATTCTGTTTTATAGTTCTTATGTTATGGAAAGTTGCTTAGTTCATGAAGCTTAGTGAAAAAAATTAGCTTGATCCAAATTTTATAATATCCTGAAATGGAGCAACTAGAATAAACTTATCATTGATTTTTTTTCTAATTTCTGGGATTACAGGTTATTATGACTTATTTTTTAATTTTTCATGTTTTTCAAAGAATATATTAATTCTATGTCATAAACTATTATTTAAAGGAAAAGCTTCAAGATGATGCTAATGAGAACATTCATGAAGGAACTTAGCCTTCCTCTGCAGATGACTACCTTTGCATTCTCTTTAGAAGCTAGATAATATTCATTAAATTGGAACCAACACTGAAGATATGTCAACATTAAACATGTTGTTTTACATTTTTGATACATGAAATTGATTACCTTCTGTATTTATTATTCATGGATTCTGTGCTTATAAATTTGCCTGCTCACTAAACTATATTGAGAATCCTCAAGTCAATAATCATGGTGCTTTCTGCATCATTCGTGAATATGCACAGACAAGTGAAAAATCTTGAGTCCCCTGAAATATGTGATCCTGCTGAAGTCAAACGAGATGAGGTTGGGCCTTCTTGAATTAATTCTCATAGTAAATGTGTCCTTTCTGTGGTTTATTTAGTGTCACATTTTTTTCCCCCTTTTGTACTTAAGGAAATTTCATTGTCTGAAATTTCCCCCAAGCATAGGGCTGGAATGCTATCTGGTGTTCCTATGTACAAGAAGGTCGTGATGTTCCTTACAAAGAAAATAACGTGTGTTAGGAAAGATACATTCAGCCATGAATTACGTTACCATTGGCTATGAGTTCAGTCAGCAGTGAGTCCACAATACATACTAAATAAGGTGTCTTCAAACAGAAATAAGCTTATGTATTGACTGGTTGATGAAAATATTGTGACCAGAGGCTTAGAGGAACCAAACCCTGTATTTCCCCTAAGAGCAATGATCCAGTAGTCACTAATTCAATGATTGTGGGTAATCTATAGAACATAATTTACTACAAATACAGTTAACTACTTTGCAGCTAGTTTCCTAAATAGTTTCTATATACCTTCTAAGTTGTTTTATAGCTTACCCACAACTCTTTCAACAGTATGTTAGATTTTTCCAATGATAGTTTTTAAAACATATTCTTTGGAGCCCTAATGGTTTATGGTGGCCCCTCAGTAGGCATCTTTATGTGGAATAGGGGAGAGAGATCATAGCCGTGAAGTCTCTGCACCCTCTATTCCAATCTTTCAGAACCTCATCTGTTATACATGTTGAGATTCACTCAAGATCTTATTTTTACAGTTTCTGCTGATAAGATAGAAATGAAAAAGACAACCACAGGTCTAAATTTTATAGTCAATAATGATGACAATAATGATGATGATTCTCAAGTTATTATTATTATTGTTATTACTTTAAACATGGAAAATTTAAAAGTGAAGGATTAAGTCTAACAATAAAATCCCAGATGCTAAGTAATTATAACTATATATTAGGAAAAGCAAGCCTTTTACTGCACTGAATTTTTTAAGTAAATTGGCTAATTTCTTCAGAATCAACATATATTAATTCAATTCAATATTTTAGGGAAATAATTAGGTCTTGAGCTAGAATACTGGCAGGGGTAATGAAGAGAAAAGTGATTATAATAATTTGCATCCAGAAAGGAGGTGCCTGGCAACTTTTGGATCAGAGAGGGGTACTCATCATGAAGGATATGTAAAGGTCACTCAGAGACGGCCTCAAGCAAGAACAATTGATGTGGCAGTGGGACACAGGTGTCAAATGGGGTGAAGCAGGCAGGGTTGGCCTTAAGAGACATAGCTAAAAGAGAAGAAACATACCTGATCTGGGTGGAAAATTATTGGTGTTTTTTTTTTT
>NW_023252415.1:0-536 GCF_002007445.2 Ailuropoda melanoleuca
AAACTTTCACAGGCCAGAGGAGACTGGGGAGAGATGATGAAATGCAAAGGTGGTACTCTGGATCTTGATGCAGAAAGAGGGAATTGAGGGAAAAACTGGTGAAATCCAAATGATAGAAAAACTGGTGAAATCTAAATAATGTGTGGTATAGTGATACATCAATATCANTGTGTGGTATAGTGATACATCAATATCAGTTTTTTAGTTTCACAAATACACCATAGTAATGTAAAATGTTAAAAATGGGTTGATTGGATGAGGGTTATATAGGAACACTCTGTAATTTTCTGTAAATCTAAGCTTATTGAAATATAAAAAGTTTACTTTTAAAAAATTGAAACCTGAAAAATAATTAAAATAAAAAATAAAAACCTGAAACCTGATAAAATGTAAATATATGGCAAAGGTGTAATACATAGTATGCATAAATAATTCGTATCAGTAAAAAATAACTCAATTGGAAAGGAAGAAAGGTATAAACAATAGTACACAAAAAGCAAAACATCAAAGATTTATAAAGCAAATTATTATTTTTT
>NW_023252416.1:0-171 GCF_002007445.2 Ailuropoda melanoleuca
CAGGCCCCTACACCCAATGTGGAATCGGGGTCCCCAGTGAAAAGGCTGCTGTTTGCTGGAGGTGTTTCCCTACACGCTCTGCTTTATTACCAATGAGAAGGGTGCTGAGTCCTCGAAAATCCGGAAGGTTTTCATTCATGCTCCCTTACTCACGAGAGATGATGATCGTTG
>NW_023252416.1:255-1162 GCF_002007445.2 Ailuropoda melanoleuca
TTCCCTCATGTTTCCCTATTCACGAAGGGTGATGATAGTGCTAAGACGGTCCCTGTACGGTGTTGTTTCTGACGGACGTGTTTTGGGCCTTTTCGTTCCATTCCCGCCAGCAGTTTTGACCGGATTTCCCAGGGAGCAACCATTTCGTTGGAAGCGGGTTTTGGCCGAATTGTCTTTCTCAGTGCTGTGTTCGTCGTGTTTCACTCACGGTACCAAAGCACCTTGATTCCGTTTCACCTTCCATAAGGCCAATTTGACTGCAAAGGCTTTATCCTCACACTTTGTCTTGTCGCAAGTGCCTGATACTTCCCATGCACTTACACCCAATGTGGTATCAGGGTCCCTATTAGGCTGCTGTTCGCTGGAGGTGTTTTCCTGGACGCTCTGCTTTATTACCAATGAGAAGGGCGCTGAATCCTCGAAAATCCTGACCCTTTTCATTCATGCTCCCTTACTCACGAGATATGATGATCGTTGATATTNGAGGTTCGTTGATATTTCCCTGGATGTTTTGATATCTCAAAATCCACTATCTGGCACACTCGTCAGGCTTCCGTGACCACTTTCCCTCATGTTTCCCTATTCACGAAGGGTGATGATAGTGCTAAGACGGTCCCTGTAACGTGATGTTTCTGACGGACATGTTTTGGGCCTTTTCGTTCCATTGCCGCCAGCAGTTTTGACAGGATTTCCCCAGGGAGCAAACATTTCGTTGGAAGCGGGTTTTGGCCGAATTGTCTTTCTCAGTGCTGTGTTCGTCGTGTTTCACTCGCCGTACTGAAGCCCCTTGATTCCTGTTCCACCTTCCATAAGGCCGTCGTGACTTCAAGGGCTTCCCGCTCACACTTTGTTTCTTGGTTCTAAGGGCTGGATCCTCCCCAGGCCCCTACACCCAAAGTGGAATCGG
>NW_023252417.1:0-214 GCF_002007445.2 Ailuropoda melanoleuca
ACAGCAAATGGATGGGTCATGTCTTTTTATCCAATCTGCAACACTGTGGCATTTTATGGGAGCATTTAGGCTGTTCACATTGAGAGTGATTATTGAGAGATATGATTTTAATGATGTCATGCTTCCTGTGAAGTCTTTGTTTCTATAGATTGTAAATTTATGTTCTGTATCACTCTTGGGGCCTTTTTACTTTTATAGAACCCCCCCTTAATAT
>NW_023252417.1:410-592 GCF_002007445.2 Ailuropoda melanoleuca
GTCTCTGTAGACAGGTCTGATGTTATTCTGATATTTTTCCCTCTGTATGTAAGGATTTTCTTCCCCCTGGCCGCTTTCAATACTGTATCCTCGGATCTAATATTTGCAAATTGCACTATGATGTGATGTGGTGTAGGTCTGTTCTTATTGACCTTGCAAGGGGTCCTCTCTGCTTCTTGGAC
>NW_023252418.1:0-1281 GCF_002007445.2 Ailuropoda melanoleuca
ACTATCGATAACATAGATATTAAATTTGTGAGTCTCTACAGATGATGGCTGCTAAATACTATTTTAAGAAAACATTTTGTATTATATAAGTAGACACCTGGGGCCCAGATACGTCTGTCACTTGAGATACAGACTAAGGTCGAAGGTGTGCTAGTTTTTGCAAACCCACTAGAATCAGACATTTCCTCATTAGTGGGTAAAGTATCTCTTCGAAGTGCTTTCTCTTTACCCTATACTCATTTTGCACTTATTAAATGATGTCTCAACATGTACATCAGAGGGATGCCTGGGTGGCTCAGTTGGTTACGCACCTGCCTTCAGCTTAGGTCGTGATCAGGGTCCTGGGATCCAGTCCTGCATCAGGCTCTTTGCTCAGCAGGGAGCCTGCTTCTCCTGTGCCTGATAGTTCCTCTACTTGTGCTCTAACAAATAAATAAATAAAATCTTTGAAAAACCCAATGATATATCAGATACAAAAATGTGACTTCCTGGATATTTCATTTATCATTTATGCAACAAATATTTAGTGCAAACTCCCCACAAAGTTTTTCTTCAAGATACTTTCTGCATTATCTCCTTTTACTGGCATTAGATTATTGGATTGTATCTAAAATATAAAACTTCCAATAAAATTGATGACATAAACATAATTCCTACATGCTTGGGCAATTCAACAATCTTCTCTTTCCTCTATCAACAGCTATCACAAACATCAAGGACAACATATATTTTTTAAATTGTATTTAACTCATAAAATATAAATACAACAAATGAATGGGTTTCCTGAGTACTTTTCAAAATTTCAGTCATTAATTGATATTCTCTCTTTTGCTGTATTGTTATCCATAACTCTTTGCTCTTTAATGTAAGAGTAATTCCATTGATTTAACATGACTCAATGACAATGTTTGACCATGTAGGAAAGTATAGTATGCTCTATATAAATTATAGTTCAGTAGTTCGAACAAATGTGCATTTCTTCAGATTCATTCCCAGCAGATTAAGGGAATTTTCTCAGATAATTTTAAAAGAAGGAAAGTTGATTTTATGTGTAACTTATAAGAGCTGGGAATTATGGAAAAAATCTTTTTTTGTTGTTTTAGATTAAATAATATAATTAGCAGTCCATTATCTAAAAATATAATTAATAGTGATAAAATATATTTTTAAAATTATATTTAAATACTTTAATTAGGGACGCCTGGGTGGCTGTCGTTAAGCGTCTGCCTTCGGCTCAGGACATGATCCCAGGGTTCTGGGATCGAGCCCCACATCGGGCTC
>NW_023252419.1:0-337 GCF_002007445.2 Ailuropoda melanoleuca
CACGCTCGTCAGGCTTCCGCAACCACTTTCCCTCATGGAATTCTAGTCACGAAGGCTGATGATAGTGCTAATACTGGCTCTCTACGGTATTGTTTCTGACCGACTTAGCTTTGGCCTTTTCATTCCATTGCCACAGCATGTTTCATAGGATACTTCCCAGGCCCATACAAACAATGTGGAATCAGGGTCTCCGGGAAAAGGCTGATGTTAGCTGGAGGTTTTTCCCTGGACGCGCTGCTTGATTACCAAGAAAAAGCTTGCTGAGTCCTTGAAAAACCTGAACTTTTACATTCGTGCTCCCTTACTCATGAGAGATCATGTTCGTTGATATTTCCCT
>NW_023252419.1:461-577 GCF_002007445.2 Ailuropoda melanoleuca
GACTGGCTCTGCACGGTGTTGTTTCTCACGGACTCCCATTTTGCCTTTTCGTTCCATTGCCACAGCAGGTTTGATAGGACACTTCCCAGGCCCATACAAGCAATGTGGAATCAGGG
>NW_023252419.1:1039-1220 GCF_002007445.2 Ailuropoda melanoleuca
AAAAAACCTGAAATTTTTCATTCATGCTCCCTTACTCATGAGAGATCCTGTTCGTTGATATTTCCCTGAATTGTGTGGTGTCTCAGAGACCAATATTTGCACGCTCGTCCGGCTTCGGCGACCACTTTCCCTCATGGATCCCTAGTCACGAAGGCTGATGATAGTGCTAAGACTGGCTCTG
>NW_023252420.1:0-322 GCF_002007445.2 Ailuropoda melanoleuca
AAATGTCCTCGGTATTTTGATCAGGATAGCATTGAAAGTGTAGATTGTTCTGGGTAGCATGGACATTTTAATTATGTTAATTCTTCCGATCCAGGAGCATGGAATATTTTTCCATCTTTTTATGTCTTCCTCAATGTCTTTCAAGAGTGATTTATAGTTTCTAGGATATACATCCTTTACGTCTCTGGTTAAGTTAATTCCAAGGTAACGTATGATTTTTGGTGCTATTGTAAATGGAATGGATTCCCTAATTCCTCTTTCTTCAGTCTCATTATTCGTGTATAGAAATGCAACTGATTTCTGAGCATTGATTTTGTATCCC
>NW_023252420.1:433-576 GCF_002007445.2 Ailuropoda melanoleuca
GAGGAGAGACAGTTTGACGACTTCTTTGCCGATTAGGATACCTTTTATCCCTTTTTGTTGCCTGATTGCTGTTGCAAGGACTTCTAGTACTATGTTGAATAATAGTGGCGAGAGTGGGCATCCTTGTCGTGTTCCTGATCTTA
>NW_023252420.1:671-940 GCF_002007445.2 Ailuropoda melanoleuca
CCTCTATCCATACACTCTGAAGGGTTTTAATCAGGAAAGGATGCTGTATTTTGTCAAATGCTTTTTCTGCATCAATTGAGAGGATCATATAGTTTTTGAGTCTTTTCTTGTTGATATGATGTATCACACTGATCGATTTGTGAATGTGGAAACACGCTTGCATCCCAGGGATGAATTCCACTTGATCATGATGGATAACCTTTTAAGGTACTGTTGGATTCTATTAGCAAGGATCTTGTTGAGGATTTTGGCATCCATATTCATTAGGG
>NW_023252421.1:0-1872 GCF_002007445.2 Ailuropoda melanoleuca
ATCCCCTGCATATTCTCAGACCACAACGCTCTGAAATTGGAACTCAACCACAAGGAAAAACCTGGAAGAGAATCTTAGTTTTGTTGAATGTTTCCTTTGCTGTGCAAAAACTTTTTATATTGGTGAAGTCCCAAAAGTTCATTCTTGCTTTTGTTTCTCTTGGCTTTGGAGACATGTCATGAAAGAAGTTACTGTGGCCTATGTCAATGAGGTTACTGCCTATGTTCTCTAGGATTTTGCTGGATTCCTGTCTCACATTAAGGTCTTTCATCCATTTTGAGTTTATCTTTGTGCATGGTGTAAGAGAATGGTCGAGTTTCATTCTTCTGTGTATAGCTGTCCAATTTTCCCAGCACCATTTACTGAGGAGACTGTCTTTTTTCCATTGGATATTCTTTCCTGCTTTGTTGAAAATTAGTTGACCACCGAGATGAGGGTCCATATCTGGAGTCTCTCTTCTGTTCCATTGATCTATGTGTCTATTTTTATGCCAGTACCATACTGTCTTAGGGATCACAGCTTTGTAATATAGCTTGAAGACAGGCATTGTGATGCCCCCAGCTTTGTTTTATTTTTTCAACATTTCCTTGGAAAATCAGGGTATTTTCTGGTTCCATTAAATTTAGGATTGTTTGTTCTGATTCTTTGAAAAATGCCATTGGTATTTTGATAGGGACGGCACTGAAAGTATAGATTGCTCTGGGCAGCATGGACATTTTAACGAGGTTTATTCTTCCAATGAGCATGGAATGTTTTTCCATCTTTTTGTGTCTTCTTCAATTTCTTTCGTAAGTGTTCTGTAGTTTCTAGAGTATAGATCCTTTACTTCTTTGGTTGGGTTTATTCCTCTGTATCCTATGGNCGAGGTTTATTCTTCCAATGAGCATGGAATGTTTTTCCATCTTTTTGTGTCTTCTTCAATTTCTTTCATAAGTGTTCTGTAGTTTCTAGAGTATAGATCCTTTACTTCTTTGGTTGGGTTTATTCCTCTGTATCCTATGGATTTTAGTGCTATTGTAAATGGAATTAATTCCTTAATTTATCTTTCTATAGTTACATTTTTAGTGTATAGAAAAGTAACTGATTTTTGGGCAATGGTTTTCTATCCTACCACATTACTGAATTGCTGTATGAGTTATAGTAATTTCGGTCAAGACTTTTGGTTTTCCACATTATGTATCATGTCATGTGTGAAGAGAGAGTTTGACTTCTTCTTTGCCAATTTGAATACCTTTTATTTCTTTTTGTTGTCTGATTGCTGATGGTAGGACTTCCAGTACTATGTTGAACAATAGTGGTGAGAGTAGGCATCCTCATTGTGTTCCCTATCCAAGAGAAAAGCCCTCAGCTTTTCCTCATTGAGAATGATATTCTCTGTGGGCTTTTCATAGATGGTTTTATGAAATTGAGGAGGGTTCCCTCTATCCCTACACTCTGAAGTGTTTTAATCAGGACAGGATGCTGTATTTTGTCAAATGCTTTTTCTGCATCAATTGAGAAGAGCATATGGTTCTTGTCTTTTCTTTTATTAACATGTTCTATCACATTGATTGATTTGCAAATGTTGAACCACCCTTGTATCCCAGGAATAAATCCCATCTGGTCATGATGGATAATCCTTTTTATGTACTGTTGTATCCTATCGGCTAGGATCTCTCTGAGAATTTTGGCATCTATATTCATCAGGGATATGGGTCTGTAGTTCTCCTTTTTGATGGTGTATTTTCCTGGTTTGGGGATCAAGGTAATGCTGGCCTCATAGAATCAGTTTGGAAGTTTTCCTTCTGTTGTTATTTTTTTAAACAGCTTCTGGAGAATAGGTACTATTTCTCCTTAAATGCTTGGTAGAATTCCCCTGGAAATCCATCAGAC
>NW_023252422.1:0-1990 GCF_002007445.2 Ailuropoda melanoleuca
CTGTTCCCTTTTTCGCTGGCTGTCTCTATCTCTGTCAAATAAATAAATGAATAAAATCTTTAAAAAAAAAAAACTAGGGATGTACTGTATGGTGACTAACATAATAAATATTATTATATTAAAAAAAAGAAGTTCTAAACCTCAATATCCAAGAAACAAATAATCAAATCAAAAAATGGGCAGAAGATGTGAATAGACACTTTTCCAATGAAAACATAAAAATGGCTAACAGACACATGAAAAAATGTTCAACATCATTAGCCAACAGGGAAATTCAAATCAAAACCCCCTTGAGATACCATCTTACACCAGTTAGAATGGCAAAAATTGACAAGCCAAGAAACAACAAATGCCGGAGAGGATGTGGAGAAAGGGGAACCCTTTTACACTGTTGGTGGGAATGAAATTTGGTACAGCCACTTTGGAAAACAGTGTGGTTGTCCCTCAAAAAGTTAAAAATAGAGCTACCCTATAACCCAGCAATTGCACTACTGGCTATTTATCCCAAAGATACGGATGTAGTGAAGAGAAGGGCCATATGCACCCCAATGTTCATAGCAGCATTGTCCACAATAGCCAAACTGTGGAAGGAGACAAATACCTTTCAACAGATGAATGGATAAAGAAGATATGGTCCATATATACAATGGAATATTACTCAGCCATCAGAAAGAATGATCACCCAACATTTGCAGCAACATGGACAGGACTGGAGGAGATTATGCTAGGTGAAAGAAGTCAAGCAGAGAAAGGCAATTATCATATGGTTTCACTCGTTTGTGGAACATAAGGAAGAGAAGGGAGATCGATAGGAGAAGGAAGGAAAAAATGAAGGGGGGTAAAAAGAGGGGGAAATGAACCACAAGAGACTATGGACTCTGGGAAACAAACTGAGGGTTTTAGAGGGGAGAGGGTGGGGGGATAGGCTAGCCCTGTGATAGGAATTAAGGAGGGCACATATTCCATGGAGCACTGGGTTTTATATACAAACAATGAATCATGGAACACTACATCAAAAACTAATGATGTACTTATGGTCTCTAACATATCATAATAAATTTTTTAAAAAAATCTCTGTGCTGCCCAGAGCAATCTACATATTCAATGCAATCTCTACCAAAATACCACTAGATTTTTTTCACAGAACTGGAACAAATAATCCTAAAATTTGTATGGAACCAGAAAAGACCCTGAATCACCAGGGGAATGTTGAGAAAGAAAACCAAAGCTGGGAGCCTCACAAAGCCTGACTTCAAGCTCTATTACAAAGCTGTGATCATCAAGACAGCATGGTACTGGCACAAAAACCAACACATAGATCAAAGGAACAGAATGGAGACCCCAGAAATGGACCCTCAACTCTATGGTCATCTAATCTTTGACAAATCAGGAAAGACTATCCAATGGAAAAAAGACAGTCTCTTCAATAAGTGGTGTTGGGAAAATTGGACAGCCACATGCAGAAGAATGAAACCTGACCATTCTCTTACACCATACTCAAAGATAAACTCAAAATGGATGAATGACCTCAATGTGAGANTAGCATGGTACTGGCACAAAACCAACACATAGATCAAAGGAACAGAATGGAGACCCCAGAAATGGACCCTCAACTCTATGGTCATCTAATCTTTGACAAATCAGGAAAGACTATCCAATGGAAAAAAGACAGTCTCTTCAATAAGTGGTGTTGGGAAAATTGGACAGCCACATGCAGAAGAATGAAACCTGACCATTCTCTTACACCATACTCAAAGATAAACTCAAAATGGATGAATGACCTCAATGTGAGATGGGAATTCATCAAAATCCTAGACGAGAACATAGGCAGTAACCTCTTCAACCTCAGCCACAGATACTTCTTGCAAGAAATGTCTCTAAAGGCAAGGGAAACAAAAGCAAAAATGAATTTTTGTGAATTCATCAAGATAAAAAGATTCTGCACAGCAGAGAATACAGTCAACAAAACTAAATGGCAACCTATAGAATG
>NW_023252423.1:0-741 GCF_002007445.2 Ailuropoda melanoleuca
AAATTGTTGAAATGCCATATTTCTCGGGGCTCCTGGGTGGCTCAGTCATTAAGTGGCTGCCTTCAGCTCAGGGCTTGATCCCAGAGTCCTGGGATTGAGCCCCACATCGGGTTCCTCTGCTGGGAGCCTGCTTCTTCCTCTCCCACTCCCCCTGCTTGTGTTCCCTCTCTCGCTGGCTGTCTCTCNCTCTCTCTCTGTCAAATAAATAAATAAAATCTTAAAAAAAAAAAAAAGGAATGCCGTATTTCTCAATCTTTGGGTCTCTCCTCTATCTACATTAATGGATTCCATGCAGTTTTGTTTTTAAAATCATGCATATGTCGATGATTCCCAAATTTATATCTCTGCTCCTGACGTCTCTTGAAAAGTCCAGACTTCGTCCCAACTACTTATGTGACATCACCACTTATAGAGATGTCTAATAGGCATTTTATTATTAAAACGTTCAAATCCAAGATCTTAGTTCTTTAAAAATCTGCCCTCTTCACAGTGTTTGCCATGTTGATTCATAGCAACTCCATCCCTCTGTTCTTCAGGTTCTAAATATCCACATTCAAACCATCCTTTCTCTACCCTGAATAGGTAGGTGCCACTGACCACCTCCACTGCTAACATCCTGGAGAGGGACATGACCGTCCCTTGCCCATGATATTTCCATCCTCTTCACAGCAATCCTCCTGCTTGTGTCCCAGCCATTTCTCATTTCACTCTATGTTCAAAACAGCAGCCACAGTGATTCTT
>NW_023252424.1:0-1223 GCF_002007445.2 Ailuropoda melanoleuca
AGGGTAATGTAACTTTTTTATGCACTGGGAAACCAAAAAAATCTTTTGATTCACTTTATTTGAGACACTCGCCTTATTGCCATATTAGTTTTATGATGGTCTGGAACTTAACCCACAATACCTCCAAGTTATTCCTGTATAAGAAATTACTATATATCTTTTATGCAAGCTCACCATTACTCAGGATGGATACAGTGAACCCTGTTATCTCTACACAATTAGTGTGTATATCCTAAAGACAAAAATATTCTATTACCTAGCCACAGAACAATTATTAAAATCAGTAAATTAATACAAATACAATATAATCTNATATAATCTAAATTCACATAATTTTATCATTTATCTTAATAGGATAATTTATCAAAAGTTTTCCTTGCTAGGATCCAATCCAACATCAAGCATTATATTTAATTGCTAGGTCTTTAATCTGAAGGGATTATTTAGTATTCTTTAAAAAAAAACAACTTGAGTGTCCTATGAACTAAAGGTAAGATTTTTTTTAAGATTTTATTTATTTATTTATTTATTTGAGAGAAAGAGAGGGTGCAAGCAGGGGGTGGAGAGGAGTAAAAGGGAAAAGAATCTCAAGCAGACTCCATGCTGAGTGCAAAGGTAAGGCAGGGCTCAACTTCACAACCCTGAGATCACGACGTGAGCCAAAACCAAGAGTCGGCTGCTTAATTGACGGAGCCATCCAGGCACCCCAGTAAGACATTTTTCAGAATATCCCTTATTTAGGATTTATATAGTATTTCTTTAGGATTCAAATTGTGCATTTTAGTAACATTGCTACAAATACAATGTCTCCATCTTGGTGCATAATATTAGAACCTGCATGATATTGGTTTATCCTAAAATTAGTAATGTTAATTTTGATCACTTGGATTAGGTGATATCCATTATATCTCTCTTATGTAAAGTTTTCTTTTTCTTATTGTCATTAATAACTTGTAGAGAGATACTTTAAGACTATGCAAATATCTAAATTCTCTTTATACTACCACTCATAGTTTTAGCAAGCATGATTATATAACCCTATCATTGTATTTATATTGATTACCTGACATTTTACTGTTAACTCATTTAAATATAACACTAATAGTTGATGGATTTTTATTTATTCAATGAATTATAATCAATTGCTACCATTATTTATTTTTGATGTCCAAACTGTCCCAAATGTGCTCAGAGAAAACCTCTTCATGGTGTCCCTTATTTCC
>NW_023252425.1:0-12108 GCF_002007445.2 Ailuropoda melanoleuca
TTTTTTTTTTTTTTACCATTGTTACTGTCATATTGAGACTCATTTCTTGTAAACAAGAAATAAGTATTCTCTTATATATACTCTTTTTCTTTCTTCTCTCTTGCCTTTAAGGTGAAAGATCAAAGATATTTTTTTCTGCTTGTCTCAAATTATGTATGTGTGTATATTATATAAAATTCACTGAGATTATCTGATTATCCACTGAGAAAATTATTTTTTTCTCCTGATTAATCTCCTCAGTACTTGTTTATACTGTAAAATTTCTACAATCCATCTTGCAATAAAATTAGATGTTATTAGTGGTTTTAACATTTTTATTGTAAACTTAAGTAATGGAATATTTCCATATTAATCTTCATAGTATCCCATAATTTGTCTAATATTCTGGAATAGAATTCACACAAAATTGTTTTTAAATAAAATTTTATTAAAGATAAATTAACTTAGATTTATTCCTTTAAAGGATATATAATTAATTTCAAAATATAACCTTTTAGAATCAAATGTTAATAGGAAGAAATCACATTATGCATTACCAGACAGTATTATTTTATACTGATGAAATAAATAATGAATTCAACAGTGGATAAGGGTAGATTTATGTTCAGGATTTTAATAGTCTTCTTCTGGACATAGTTCCCCAAATTATTGCAAAATATAATGTGTTGCCTAAGCCTGTGATAAGTCTTTGAATCTAACATATATTATTGCATGATTAATATTGGAAGGGATTTCAACTTTATGCTAGGACAGGGAAAGGTTAAATACATGAACTGTTAATATCATGCTTAACCCTTAGATTCCATGACTCTAAGTGCTATGCCTAGGCCTCCTATTAAAAATAAAAGTAGTTATGCAGGTTATCCCATAAGAATACAAATACTTGAACCTATGGAAATCAGTTCATGTAAAAAAATCAGTGCTTAAATATGAATTATAGTAAAATTGACAATGATTACCTTGATACAACAAATGAATTCTCTTTCTCTATGTATGAAAAATTTTACTTCATATTTTTTTATAGTCTGAGAATTCCTCAACTGTTTGTTGGTGGATCATAAGAATGCTTGTTTTAGTATGTTGTGATATGTATAGATGGATGGATAGTATCCTTATATTTAAATTAGAAAAAGCAGAATTTTTGTTACTTTCTTTTTGAGAACGTGCAAATAGAAATCTGCAGTTTGAGTGAGAAGTAAGGATTCTAACACAACTTTCATGTGCTGTGTTCTCAGAAATCCCACACCATATTAGTAAGCATGCCCCCCCATAATCACTATTTTGATATAACAAAATATTCTGTCATTTTTTTTTATATTTGCTTTGCAGAGGTGGGCAAATATTAACTATATCTGCTATTCCACTCATACACACAAGAATTTTAAAAATCATAAAATAATTTTTCTCAATTGTTGATTCATGTTAATGTACTAAATTTTGCTTGTGTTCTTGTTTTTCAGTAGTGTGATGGAAATGTTGCTTATATATTTTTATTATGTTCAAATTATATCTTTATCATTAGAAATAGATTAGAAAAGAAGCATGCACATTTAGAGCTAAGTTTGTCATTAATATTGCTCTTAAATGAAGAAAAAAAGTGATACAATTATTTTATTATGTGCTTTAATTCCTACTCACAGTTCTTAGAAGTGAATTAATTTTGGCATTAAGCAATAATGTAAACCTTATAAATTTGAGAACTGCTCTAAAATAGTTGCTCATTACCTAAATTCAAATTTCCACTTCTTATATTCTTGTTCTTTATTCTTTTTTTTTTCTTTTGCACTGGAGGGATGCAAAGCATGAAATTAATTATTTTCAAATTTAATTTACTTCTCATTTGGCTTTCTCTAATCTTAATCCTATTGAATCAACATTTTTCTTTGCAGCCATGAGTGCTCTGACAATTTTTTGCTTATGTACATTTTTTTAAAAGTTTGATTCAGGCATATGCAGGTGGAATGTTAGAATCCCATAAAATGATTTTATATTCTGCCTAAAGAGCTCATTAACATTGACTGGCTTACAATTTATTCAATAGTTTTAATTTGTTTATTCATTTGACCTTAAAGTTGTTTGTTTTCTTACTCAGTTGTTTAATTCTCTGGGCCTTTATTTCTTCATTGTGCCTCTTCATTCATTCATCACTGGACTTTCCTTGATTTAGCAGCTCACAACATTCATAAAAAGTATAGTTGTTCACAGAACATCTAATGTTAGAGAGATTCATTATGTTGATATTTTATAGTCTTTCCAATTATGCTTTCTTCACTGGTTGTCCTCAAGTATCCTATTTATCTTTGTAAGTACTTTCCTTAACTTTACAGAAGCTTTTCATCAGGAATCCATTTTTAGGCTTTATTAAAATCAGACATGTAAAATACTTCCCATTTTCAAAGTGTATAGTAATAATTTTTTTTCTCTCTTATTGCTTATACCATTTAGCAAAATTAAGAAAGGGACATGGTTTTGTTTAATATCTCATCTCAAATAAGCTTCAGCACTTTAGTTTAAAAATATCTCTATCAAATGCATGGGAAAGTGCCCTGGGTATGCTCAGGTATACTCAAATGTATCAATCACTAAGTTATTCCATTTCCCTATGTTAGGAGTAAATAAATTGTCTAGACAGGACAAGCATATGTTTGGAAAATAACATTTTTCCTCATATAAACCAGAAGTGGAGAAAAGATGTCCTTCAATTATTGCTCCCCAACTTTACATTCTTATAAGCCACTGGGCTTTGGGATCAAACCTGTGGTTGAATAAACATATGGTTAATGAAGAGAGGGGTAAAAATGGCTAGTAGGAAGGCAGATCTGGATCAGTATTTGTGAGAACATCTCTCCTATATTGAGCCACTGCACTTTTGCGTACCTTCCTGGGACAATGTAGCTTCCAAAGGTACACTTTTGTGTACCTTCCTGAGACAACCTGGATATTTGCCCCTAAAACTTTCTGAAATATAACAACAGTACAGTGATCAAATTAACTCACTGTTTTTCCACGGCTGAAAACTCACTTGCTGTTCTACTTCCCAAATTATGTCCAGGTATTTTTTTTTCTTTCATGAAAGCTCAACAGAGATTCTGCAATAATGGAGATATCATGGTAGTCTAAAAACCAGATACAAAATGCTAATCCAATGATAAAAGTGTTAATATGTAGATGTGGTTTATTTGAATATATGTATATGGCTCTAATATCATATACCGTAGTGAAATTAAATTCTAAATGGTAAATCCTCTTTAAAGTTAAATCACAAAATAGAGGAAAAATCCAAAATCAATTTCCCTTGCTTCTTTGAGTTCCTATTCCCAAAAAAAGGAAAATCCACAACCCATCTTCTCCATCTTTGCTCCATCTCAGATCTGCAAGTTCTCAATGCCTATGTAGAATCTGGCCTTTTCAGGCATACAGAGGGCTGACTCTCACAGAGATATGAATATTTCCTCCAGGACATCAGAAAGTGTTTTATTTCTGTGTCAGTCTCTGATGTATCTCACTTTCAAAGTATCCAAAGAATTAGTAGGTCACACAAGAGTGTTACTATCCTAGGTTTATATTCCACATCTGGCAATCCACAGGGTACACAGTACCTAATCCAGTTATCACAAATACAATTGTGTTCCCAGGAACTAGCACTTAATATTGCCTTAAGGCTTTAGAGTAAAATCACCTGAATATGATGGGGTCAGAGAAAAACAAGAAAATCTTGGTTTCAGTTTACCAAATTAATAGTCAGTGGATACACACTGTTTTGAATCCACAGTCTGTGGATTTTAAATTCAGTTGGGAGAAATTCCTAACATAAAATTCATATTCATATGATTCATGTATATTACCCCTGAGGTAATTCCACCTATGCTTAATCCTGTGATTTCCATTTCCCTTTGAGCCCTATTTCTAACATGACTATACTGAATTGCTTGTAAATTAGATAAAGTGACATCACATTGTTCCTATTTCTGACCAAGTTGCTTAGTCCTGTGTGGCAGTGGAATTCCTTAGGACTAAGAAACCTGACATGGGAAAGATTTATCTGCCATTTATACCTTAGCATTCAAGAGTCACCTTCAGGTTATGCACTGGGAGATGGCATTTCAGCATATCAGAAGCCACCATTAAACTCAAGGTCAGTTAGTACCTTCATTTTGCTGTGTTGAGGGTCCCTAAATGGAGGATGCTACTCATACTTGGTGATCTCAATCTCCTTAGCGCTGTTTACAGCTGAGACATCAGTAGCACACATGATCACATCAGAACTCAGCTGACTTGTGATTGAAAATCAGTCAACAATGTTCAGCACCCAGACTCTACTCCCAATACATATAAGGCCCTCTGCTTTTTGGAATCAGGGGTCTACCTCTGACATGCATGCTTGAGTGAATTGTGCTTTTTTTGCTAAACTGCAGGAAGCTATATTCTGAAGTTGGCCACACCTACTAAAATCTCTTCAGACCCATGACCTTGCTTGCGCATACCTATTATGTACCAGAAATGGGTAAAGCCACTAATTAGGACCCTGTAATCAAGTCCCTCCCTTAAATTAGCTGGTGACTACCATCTTGGTGGCCTGCTACAATCTGTTGAGATCATGTATTCGTTGTGAATCTGCTTGTATGCTCTCTCATGGTCCTTGCTGAAATGCAGGCTACAAAGCTCTCAGCTTAGGTAACTAGCCTTTACAGAAAGGGACCTTTGTGTATAGACTGAGCCATCATCAGCTGTAGTCCTTCCCTAAAGTCCAAGTAGCTAGTGGCTGGCTTGAAGTTTCATGTATAGTCCACAGATACTAAAAAACTAAACACAAATCCATCGAATTATATACTTACGTAGGTAACTTTTACTGTATATAAATAGAACCTTATTTTGAAAAATGATGGAGCGAAACAAACAAAACACAATCTATAGAGACAAACAGACCAGTAGTTGTCAGGGACTGAGAGTGGAGGACAGACTGACTACAAAGGGAGATGAGGGAACTACTTAGGGTTAATGGAAATGTTACACATCTTGATTACATTGGCATCTCAGGGTTATACACATTTTAAGGAATTCATGGAACTCTAAACTTAAACAATTAAATTCCCTGTATGTAAGTTATATATTAATTAATCTAAATAAAAACAACAACAAAAGCTGAACCATTATAAAGCTCTGTTAACTCTAAGCCTAACAACAAAACAAAAACAAACAAACAAAAAACAAAGACAAAAAAAATCACAAAAAACCAAATTATCCAACGCACTTAGGTCTAGGCTCTGTTAATACACAACATGGAACAACAAACATCTGCCCGTGGGTAATTTTTGTTCTTCAGAAGTGTGCTCTTCCATTTTGTTTATCAGTTTCCCAGCATGTGTACAAAAGTTTGGAGTGACAGAGAGGGTCCAAAATAATAGGGCCTCTATTTCCTGTACATAATTTTAATAATTCCAGGAATGGTGCAAAGGAGTGGCTAATGAATATTTTTATTAATATGAAGACCTTTATTTACAAGAAGATCCAATTTGGAGGACATGCTTTGAATAGACCAGCAGGTAATTTTTACTCCTAACACTAAAACCCAGAAGAAGGCAGATTTTTTTTTCCCTAATATATTTGTTTTGAAATCCTGGGGTGAACCTGTACTTTGACCTATTGTTTTTCAGCTGTCCTCCTCTATTGAGGCATTAGGAAAAGAGTGAAACTTCTGCTCATTTTCTTCTTTGGCCATCAGTGCAGTTGTCTGTTAAGATGAGTAGTTTCTTATGCAGACTCTCTACATTCCTTGAGATTCTTTCAGAACATTCAAATCTGTGCGATATCCTTTTCTTTTTTTCTTTTCTTTTTTCACTACATTAGGCTCAATAGGTGCTTTTCTTCCTGCTCACTTTGAGAATCCTCACTCATTTGGTGTGCCTTTTAGCATCCCAGCACTCTGTCCTATGAGCTACTCTTGCTGTAAACATGTATGGGAGCTGTACCCTATGTATAGGAATGTGATAAGCTATGTCTTAATCAGCTGTCTCAAACACAGTCAAGCCTTCAGTGTCCCTTTACCTCTCCCCACACAGAGTTTCTGTTTTATAGAAGCATATTAGATAGAAGTCCCAACTCAAGTGCTTCTTAACGCATTCATACAACTTATCTATTATGCCACTTCACGCATTTCCACTTCTGTAAATTTTATTACTGCTGTTTGTTCCCTCTGCCTGAATACACTGTATCAGTTAGAATTCAACCTGAGAAGCACAACTGCTAGGAGACAGACACATACATATTTGGGTTTGTCACTGGACTTGACCTTCACAAATGTGGGAGCTTTTTAAACTGGTAAGCAGTTTCTCCAAGGCTGCTGTCTTTGCTTCTGAAATTGTACCATGAAATTGACCAAGATGGCTTTAAAATTCCCCTTAGGTTTACCAAACTCTAGATAGGTTTCTTTCAAACTATAGGTCCCTGATCTCCCTTTTTATTTCCTTTCTTTTTTTTTCATTTCCCTTCTTTGCTTTTGTTTTTCCCTTCCTTCCTTCCATTCCTTGAACATTTGCTTTAGAAAACTTGGCATTCCTAAATTCTTTATCTGTCCTTTGAGATGTAAATCTCTTAAAAAGCCTCTTAACAGGTTTATAAAGCAGTAATGGTTTTTTCAAGGATCTGGGAATCATGTTTTTGAAATATAATCATGAAGGAAAAGGGGGCCTCTATTTCCTAGTTTCTGAGAAAAGATAGGACCTAAATTTAATAACTTTATTCCAGGTTGTAAAACTGCCTCATGTCATGACTGTAAGAGAGAATTGATTTTCCATTGGGTAAAGCCAATTAGCACACAACAATGACCTACTATCTTCTCCACACCCCAGCTATTGTCTTGAATAAAGTCTTCCTTGCCTATTTAATTTTGTTCAGAGTAATTTTTGCTTTGATAAAGTTCGCTGTTGGGAAGGAATGGATGTAAAGTGGGGGACAGCAAGATGAAGCTGGAACCCACAAGCTTAAGTTTGATCACCATAGAGACAAACTCTTGCCTCAATCTTGGTGGTATGTGTGTTCTGTTGGAACAGGATCCTTTATCTTGGAGTTAAAAACACACATAGCCAAGAGATGGAGAAGCTGAAGGAAGATTTAAGGGAAGTTGGAGAAGTTGCAGCATGGGCTGGAGCATCACACCAATTGTTTGAGTGAGCATATCAGCAACAACATACCTGAGTTACAAAATGGCTCCTGTTTCACTTACAGCATCTAAATCTCACTCAGGAAACTCCCTTGTGGTTTTGGCTAACCTGAAATATGCGGGGAAAGGAATTCCTGGAAATACAGTTTCCCAGTTGACACCTTGCAAAGCTACCTTACTGTTTCTTTTGATCTCTGTCAGGAATAAAAATAATCACCTTGTAAGGCTCCTTCCTAATTTAACAACCTCTGTGATACCATTCTTCCCTGGCCATCAGAGTCATTCTTTTCCATTACTGTACAAGATCACTTATTCCCTTATTTGTCCTCCTTTACTACTTTCTTCACAAATTTAATAGATTGCTTATCAAAGTATAATAAAGATAATTTTGTATGCAAAGTTATGTATCAAGTATACATGAAATCTGATTAATCATGTGTCTAATACATATATTTGTGCTTAGACATATGCAGACACTTTGCCAAACTTTCTTTGAATAATATAATGTAAATGAAAAAATATAAATATATAAATGAATTAACAGTACAATCATTATTAATTATTCCTCTATTCCAACTTATTTTACCAAGACCATTCTTTAATAATTGCCATATATATGGCATAAATATGCATATGTATATGCATATTTTTAAAAGGAATTCTTCACAACAAAATCTAACACACTCCTTGTAATCTCAGTCAGTATTTGTCCTGCTTCCTACAAGTCTACATAGTATCGATTAACATTTTTAACCTGCATTTCTTTTTTTATTACATCAACTTCTCACTCTGAACTTCTTCAAGTTCCTTCCATCTTAAAAGAAAATGAAATTTTTAGTATTACCCTCTAGTCAATAATTATCTGGTCTCTTTCTTTAATTTTACTATGAAACTTGTGGCAATTGTGGATAATGATGTGTTTCACATCTTACCCTGTGATTTTTCAGTTTAGGTACAGTTAGGATTTCCTCTACCATTTGATATAGTGATTCCAATTAATTTTATTACTTTTCAAAATATTTTGGATCCAAACAACAAAAAGCCTGGTTAGGAGTAATTAAAAACAAAACAAAACAAAAAGAAGAGTAATTAAAAATAAATATAGTTTATTTCTCTACAAAATTTGTAACCCATTCGCAGTCAGGGAAGTGACCCAAAGATGACCAGGAGGATGAGGCTTCTACCACACTGACGTACCTACATCTTTAAAAAGTGGTTTTGTCCTCAAATTTGAAATATGCTGGTACACCATCAAAATCCTGTTTACGTCTAGGAATGTGAGACAAACCAAGAGTCAAAAGAAACCACAGGCCAAACTATCTAAACAACCTTCCTGAAAGTTTAATTCTGTCACCTTTTTCTCTATATATATATATGCTTTTTGGATTTTTTCTTTTATAATTATACTATTTGGAAACCATCTTTAAACCCACAAATGATATTTCAGTGAACATCTATTTTCTCTGACATGAATACTGTTACATAACTTTCTTAGGCTTAGCATTTGGTTAAGATATTTTTCATTGCTTTTAATGTCAAACATTACTTTAGTTGAATTGTTTTTTAACAAGCAATATGCAGTTGGATTTATAAAATTAAATTTGATAATTTACTGTCTTTAATGCCTTCATTTTACTCTTGAAAGGTTGGTTAATTATGAGATTCCAGGCAAGTAATTTTTCACCTCCGTAAATATATATTCCATTACCTCCTAATATCATTTGTTTATGATGATGTCTCTGCTGTCAGTGTAGTAGTCATACACTTTAAAATTGTCTATCATGTGTCTTTGGCAATCTTAAATTTCCTATATCTCTGACATCCTGCAGCCTGACTATAAACTTTCAAAGTGTACAGTGAGTTGAGGTGGCCCTGTCAACCAAACCACAGTGAAACCACGTTTCACAGAGCTCACTTCTCTTTGTTGTACCAAGGTGGGATTATTTAAAGGAAAAATTTCAGTGTGATTTGGAAGTCAGTCAAGTACAGCCATTTTTACTGTATGAAATAACACCAGGCGCTGTGTAGTTGTGGTTGTGCCGGCTCTCACCATTTTAGCTTGGGCAACGCCCAGGCCCTCAGGGGCTTTGCCTTCTATAAGATCTCTCTATTGGCTTCGGACAAATGCATATAAATGTGCAGTTCCATGGAAAAGGCTGCTAGCTAACCCTGAAGGTCACCCACATAATTATAGTTGGAGGTGGTGCAAATCAGATATGAAACCCAGTTTATCCTACTAGGCTGTGGTTTGTCCAGTTATTTTCTTGCTCTTTCACAATTGAGATCCTTTTCCTGACCCCTGGCTGGCTGGCTCTTAACATTAGGCCCAAACCACACACAAAAGAGAGATCATACAGATTTCTCAACCAACACCCACATTATGTTATTCTAATAACTACAATAAATCTCTTAATCTATATCACTTATAGTGGTTCTCCTTGTATGAACCGTGATAGATTTCTTATTTCTAATTCATTCATTCATTTATTCATGCTGCTTGGCACTCGATGTACTTTTCAATTGTTATGTGTCAAATATTTATTCAGTTCTGGAATATTTCTGTCATTATTTTATAAAATATTGCTTCCCAAATATTCCATCTATTTATAGATTCTTCTCAAAGTGCTATGGTATAAACCCTCCATTTCTTCTCCATGCTTGTTAATAGGTGTTTTTTTTATGTTTTTATTCCTATTGCTTTGGATAACATTATGATATAATTTCTCACAACTATCAATAAATTATTTTATCTCTCTACTATTCTCATATTAGGTTTTATCCCATATATTGAGTTTATTTTTCTATATATTTACCATTTCATATTATTTAATAGGGTTCTTTTTAAAAAAAATTCTGTTCTCATTTCCTTTTTTTAGCTCATAATCCTTAAGTTTTTCAATATTTACAGGGTATCTTTTATGAAATTGAAGAACTCTAGCAGACTTTTAAAAAATAATTTAGACTGCTATATTTTTTACATTTCATTAAAAAATAATCTTTTATTTTGTCAGTGCTTCCTTTGAGCATGTATTGTTTTTGAAAGTGTGAAATTCTTTGATTCTCTTTCATCTTTACTTGACAGACTTCCTTATCTTTTTCTCTCTGTCTTCATGTTCAGTCTGATTATCAAGTGGTTTCTTCTATCCTGGCCTACCAAGTCAGAAGATGATCTTATATTAGGGGCACTGTCTTATCTCAGCAAATTATTGAGATAGTTCATATTTAATCCTTATGCACTGAGTAAGATGGCAGTACAGTTCAATTCTTTGCAATGAATTGAAGCCTATTTCTTGCTACCTACTTAGGTACAAATCTTTATCAAATCCATAGTGTAGGCATTTGTCAAGGGATATTGATTTTGAGCTGCATTCTGTGGTCTAGGGTGCATCATGCAATTCTTCTATTTCAAACCATGAACCTGGTTCCAGTTGACTAACTCATATACAGTAGTCTCTCTATTAACTCCTAGGAGCTAAATATGTGACTACCTTCATATGGACTGCCTTTCTTAAGATTACGTTTTGTTATTGATACATAGGCATATTAATTTTAGTTTTGAATTTAGATAAGTCTATTTAAATGTCTCTGTTAAACTAATTTATGACTGGCATATTTTTGGTGCAGAATTGGAGGAGATTAAATCATGAAAGTACAATTCCATCATAAGTAGGTTAAAAGCCTTCCATATGTTTTCTACCCGAGTTGGAAAACTTTTTTCTGTTTAACACCAGATTTTAAATATTTTAGGTTTTGCATACAGTTTCTGTCATCTATTCCTTTTCCCCAAAAAAGGTTTTAAAATGTAAAATCCATTCTTATGGAATACAGGATATATATAAACTTAGAAGACAATTTTATGCTATTACATGGTTAGATTTAGGACTGTTGGGACTGAGATGGTGTGTTGACATAGCAAACAAGTATAATATAGTATAATTTTTAACTGGAAAGACCAGAGTTACATTAAGCTTAATCCTGGTTTTCCTCATTGATATACCCTCATTTGCTTTTTTTGCTTATTGTTAATTTACATATAAATCAATAGTTTAATATTTCCCAAGAAATATTAGATACAAACTAGATATAATAATGGGCAATCCTTAGTGTATATAGAGATGTGGGAGTTGAAAAAGACAACTATTGTAAATCAAATGAATGATCAAGAGTTAAACAAATTCATGGTGAGAAGTGAGTTTGAGGGGAAACTTCTAAAATTAATAAGTAATGATCAGTTATATCAAAGCACTTCTAAGTTAGGGTTTTTGTAAGCACTTTCTAGGTTAGGGTTTTTGTTTTGTTCTAGTTAGGGTTTTGTAAGAGTAAGAAACCTTAATATAAGTATTTAAGATTAAGACTTTTTGTTATTTCTCTCAAAAAGTAACAGCAAAATCAACATCATCAGCAACTCTCTGAGTAGAAAACTATCACTGGAAGAAAACGTTAAGCTATATAATATGTAATTTGCAAACTGCAAAGACACAAATAAAAGCCTGCTTTTGCTGATTTGTTATATTATCTCTCAGAGTATGCAATGTTCAAAAGACTGGAATAGGGAGGTGATGGGAATTTATTTTAGTCAAAATATTGAACTTCCATTAAAGCAAAAGTAGTTTTAATTATTTTAATGAGCATATGTTCTGTACCTCCTGGTGAGTTAAATAAGAAAATTAAAAAACTATTAGAAAAGTTGGAAGTATTATAAACACTTAATTTATAAAAGTAGACACACAAATAGTCTAGAAACATTAGAAAAAATATTTAGTCATGGCATCATTTTGGACTTTTAAATTTCTAGATATGTCATGTAAATTTCCATCGACTTTACAATAATAATCAATGGTCACTAATTATTAAAAGTGACTATACCCAGGGGTGCCAGGGTGGCTCAGTCAGTTAAGCATCTGCCTTTGGCTCAGGTCATGATCTCAGGGTCCTGGGATTGAGCCCCC
>NW_023252426.1:0-2761 GCF_002007445.2 Ailuropoda melanoleuca
CCACAACCCCAGGAAAAAAGTTGAAAAATATTTTCATTTCTCATCTCACCTTACAGATGAGGAAATCGATGCTTCATGGGATTGACTGACTTGACCCAGGCAGGAATTTGCTAGGCCAGGTTCTCTGATTTTAAATCCCATTCCCCTTCTTCTCAATTCTACTACACAGTGATGCAAAAACTGCAGTCTGATTTTCACGTTATTTATTTGTCCCAGAAGTGGCAGACACTGGTTACTTTGCTTTCATTGCCAGTCAATTTGAATAGCAATTTGATAAGTTGCTGTGTATCTCATATTGTACCCTAGAGAAGCGTGGTACTTTCTTACCGCCCCCCCCCCATTGTATTCCCTTGCATCAGTTTTAATACATGCAGCCAAGTTTCTTCACCATCTTTTTTTTATGGCACATAATCAGGATTAAGAATCAAAGTTCTGATATTGCTAAAGAATAATGGTTATGAATCAAGAGAAACTAGTCTTAATATTTAAACGATGTAGCATTTCATAGTCTCTTTTGAACATCAAAACAAAATAAATGTTTTTTAAGTTGTCCTGCCCTCATCTTGACTGTATTCCTTGGCTGTCTTGAACCAAAAGGTGCTTGGAGTTTCCCTGATCCCCCAGGGGAAGTGGGAGATGGGTGGGGGCCCAGCTTTTCTGTGTGCTCTGTGCCTCCCTAATAACAGTCTCATGGGATCCAAGCATATTTGGAGCTGTTTCAGGCAGGTAATATTGGTTCAGCATAAATGAAGCTGCGGGAAAGGGAAATGGTTTTACCTAAAATGTAAGGGCCTGCATGAGGTTTGGTGAGAAAGAAGGATACTATGTCCTCTGCTCCCACCAGCTATGTAGAATGTTTTCATTTTTTTGTCAAAATGGGTACGTACATTGTAAATCACTCTTTTTCTTTTGGTTGGGAATTGNTGTACATTGTAAATCACTCTTTTCTTTTTCTTTTGGTTGGGAATTGTTAAAATAGTCACGTATGACTAAAAACTCAAGAGTTCAAATGTTTTATNCGTACATTGTAAATCACTCTTTTTCTTTTGGTTGGGAATTGTTAAAATAGTCACGTATGACTAAAAACTCAAGAGTTCAAATGTTTTATTCAACTCTTGCATCCTTCATTTTCATTTAAAGTGATGAATATTAACAGTTTGAATTAACAGAGACACTTTAGAAAGTCATCTCTTTCTTCCTCTCTGTCTCTCTTGCAATTAAGTGAAGGGTGATAGTTTTGATGAATAACTCCTATTCTGTTTGCAGCAGGCAATCTTGTATGTTCACTAATGTACTAATCTAAACTTTTCTATATGGAGAAGAACCGAGCATCTGATGCCATTGCTGATTTTACAACATGTGTACCATTTTATTTCTCTGAGGTCATGTGCAGTAAATCAGAAGAGTGTGACAAATATGTGGATAATTCGGGTTCAAATGTGATTACATAATTAATCAAAATCATTTTTATGAAGCTGGAATTCTTTGCTGAAACGATCCTCAGTCCTTAAATGTCAATTCCTTGCTATATATGTGGAAAATTAATTTACTTCAATAAGGAGATAATGTTTGCTAAATGTATGCACTGAAGTGCTTTCCCACTTAGTTTACATTTTTTTCTTATACAATTATAATTATTTCCTTATTTGTTCTGCCCTCCTCACCTGTGCACTCATCTTCTATTCTTCATCGTTCATTGTCTGGTCTATAATAGACACTCAGAAATATTTGAAGGGATCCAGCTTCTGGCTGAGTGCTGAGGATCAGTGAGTCCCCGCCCTTAAAGCATGAATATCTGGAATTGAAAATTCAGAACAATTGGTGGCCTGAAATTTGTTGTACTGTATCAAGAAGTGCTTATCAGCAGTCTCTGCAGCAGGATAAGTTTGGGTTTAAATGCTAGGGCCATTGCTTCTTGGCCATGGGGCTTGGGCTAATTTATTTAATCTCTCTGTGACTTCGATTCCTCACCAGAAAAGTTTTTGTAAGGCTTAAACAAGCTAATGTATGTAAAGTACTGCATATGCACTTCACAAGTTCTGAAGTATTAATATTACTTTTATGATTGTTATATAAGCTAGCTTTCCCAAACCTATCAAGAAGATCCAAGCTTACCATGCATCAGGAGAAGGGCTCGGCTATACAGTAACACTGGGTGGGCTTCTGGGGGCCCATGTGCCCCTTTCATTCCTTCCATATACTGCGAAACATTTCAAAATCTTAAGATTTTTGTTTGCTTATTTGTTTTGGTTTTGGCTTTGTTTTTTAGAGTAACTCATTTTCAAGAAAGTCCTTGGTAATATAATCATGGATGGACTAAAAATCCATTCCCTAGAAGTCATTACTTGCTGTTAATTTATCAGTTTATCAGGCAGTTGGGATTAGGAGATAACTTTGTTTTGAGAGCAGTGAAGATGCACAGGGGTAGATCCTGAGTAACCAGAAGAAAGAACTGAATTTGGCACCTGAGAAAAGGGAGAAGAAAGACCAGAAACAAGCAGAAATTGAGAGAAACATATGGATCTTCTTAGTTCTTAGAAGGCCTTTTCTCATGTTATCATTATAAAAACCAAAGAATCTGGCAATCTGTCAACAAGTTAAACACAGAATGACAGACATGATCCAACAANCTGTCAACAAGTTAAACACAGAATGACAGACATGATCCAACAATTCCAATCCTGGGTATCTATCCTAAAGAATTAAAAGTAAGACTTGAACGGATGCTTGTACGCCAATCTTCATAGTAGCAATATTCATA
>NW_023252427.1:0-201 GCF_002007445.2 Ailuropoda melanoleuca
AAAGAAGATGGTTTGTCTAAACTTAGAGATATCCAAAGTACTCTTAGGAACAAAAGGTCCCTTCCTGTCAATGGGGAGAGGAGACTTATATTTCAAAACTCATAGGGAGGGGTGCCTGGGTGGCACAGCGGTTAAGCGTCTGCCTTCGGCTCAGGGCATGATCCCGGCATTATGGGATAGAGCCCCACATCAGGCTCCTCT
>NW_023252427.1:327-1060 GCF_002007445.2 Ailuropoda melanoleuca
AAAACAAAACTCATAGGGAAATCAGAAAATTTGTTTTTTCATCTCTGGCATGTGGGCATTCTGCATTTTCTTGTCCCCCCACCCAGCCTTCATCATTAGATCTACTCCATTCTACTCCATTTCTCAACCTGAGTCAAGAAAATGGGGCAGAGAATATCCATCCTTCCTTGGCTACCCTTTTGTACCCACCACCAGAGACCAATTATACCTTTATACTGAGAAGTAGATTAACAAATTTTGAAAGAAAAAAAAAGTATACGTGTCCACTTGGCTAGATCATGTTACCCAGTATTTGGTCAAACATTACTGTATGTGTTTCTGTAAAGGTATTTTTAGGTGAGATTAACAATGATACCAGTTGACTTTAAGTAAAGCAGTTTACTCTCCTAATACGGGTGGGCATCATCTAATTGTAGGCATTCATAGAAAGACTGACCTCCTTGGAAAAANGCTGACCTCCTTGGAAAAAGAGGAATTCTGCCAGCAGATGGCTTTTGGACCTAAACTAAAAAATTGGCTCTTTCCTCAGTTTCCAGCCTGCTGGCCTACCATGCAGATTTTGGATTTACCAGCCACAATACTCATGTGAGCCATTTCCTTAAATCCATACATATGCATATATACAATCTTATTGGTTCTTTCTGTGGAGAACTTTAATACACCCAAGTAATTTCAGAATTATCCACACAAAAAGATGGTCTATAGTTTTCATGTAACTAGGCTTTCTTTCCCT
>NW_023252428.1:0-786 GCF_002007445.2 Ailuropoda melanoleuca
TCACAACTTAGTAAGCTGCGCACTTCACGTGTGGTTTTTTGTATCAATGCTATGAATGTATTTTCCCAGAAACAAAGGAACAAACCGCTATAAAGGAGGCTGAGAGCGGAACCAGGAAGCCTGAGCGGCAGCTCAAGAGACCTGGATCCGACCCCATTCTGGCCCTTCCCGCCTTGTGACCCAGGGGCCCGACCCAGATCTCCCTAAACCAGTTTTCCACTGGTAAAATGAGAAGCACCCTCACTGCCCAGCTTTCCTGAGGGTCAGTGACAGGAGCAGAGCCCTGGCTTACAGTAAACACGAACAAATTGGGAGTATTTTGGGGGGCAGCGGGCCTGTGCACAACCCCCCACAACAGCTCCTTCCAGAGAATCTCCGCTGTCCCCGCTCACCTCCGGGCCCACGCCTTCCCCAACCTCAGTGAGGCATCTTCCCAACTTCATGCTCCCCTGTAACGCCCCCTCCCCCCAAACACTTGTTGGCCCCAGGACGTGGACACACAGGCAGTCCTGGAAGGTAGAGTACCGTGTAGCCGCGTGGAACCGGACCAGGGCCACAGGCCGGCTGCCCCACCGGCACCCTCCGGCTCGCGTGTTCTGCGCCCCAGGCCTCGGCGCTGGGGGGGCGACCCCCACTGCGCCCCCTCGCCGCCTGTGCATCGCAGCCCTGGCTGCACTGCCCCTTGCCCAGGCCGGATCACCNCCAGTGCAGGGATCGGCCGCAGCAGGTGCAAGGGGGCGGGCGCGGTCCCCGAGGCCGCCCGGGCTTCCGCAGGGCCCCCGACCT
>NW_023252429.1:0-159 GCF_002007445.2 Ailuropoda melanoleuca
AAACAACACCATACAGGGAACGTCTTAGCACTATCATCACCCTTCGTGAATAGGGAAACATGAGGGAAAGTTGTCGCAGAAGCCTGACGAGTGTGCCCCATAGTGGTCTCTGTGACCCCACACAGTCCAGGGAAATATCAACGATCATCATCTCTCGTG
>NW_023252429.1:392-736 GCF_002007445.2 Ailuropoda melanoleuca
GAAGGTGGAACAGGAATCAAGGGGCTTTGGTACCGTGAGTGAAACACGACGAACAAAGCACTGAGAAAGACAATTCGGCCAAACCCCGCTTCCAACGAAAAGTGTGCTCCCTGGGGAAATACTGTCAAAACTGCTGGCGGCAATGGAACGAAAAGGCACAAATCACGTCTGTCGGAAACAACACCGTATACGGACCGCATTAGCACTATCATCACCCTTCGTGAATAGGGAAACATGAGGGAAAGTGTTCACGGAAGCCTGGCGAGGGTGCCCCATAGTGGTCTCTGTGACCCCACACAGTCCAGGGAAATATCAACGATCATCATCTCTCGTGAGTAAGGGAG
>NW_023252429.1:984-1229 GCF_002007445.2 Ailuropoda melanoleuca
GCTTTGGTACCGTGAGTGAAACACGATGAACACAGCACTGAGAAAGACAATTCGGCCAAAACCCGCTTGCAACGAAATGCTTGCTCCCTGAAGAAATCCTGTCAAAACTGCTAGCGGCAATGGAACGAAAAGGCCCAAAACACGTCCGTCAGAAACATCACCGTACAAGGACTGTCATAGCACTATCATCACCGTCGTGAATAGGGAAACATGAGGAAAAGTGGTCGAGGAAGCCTGACGAGAGG
>NW_023252430.1:0-870 GCF_002007445.2 Ailuropoda melanoleuca
AAAGCGATTTTTAAATTCCCCTAGATAAACTTTGAGATCAGAAACTGTTTAACCCTGTACAGATATTTTCACTTTCATAGGGCTGAAATAAATTGGGCACATTAACATAAATACACAGAGCAAAGGGAAGTAAGTAATTTGCATTTTATAAATGTAATTAGCAATAATAGGACGTATGCACTCTGAAAGTCTAGATGATATAGTTGCATTAATTCTCCTCCCCTGATAGATTTAAGTGATTCCAGAATATATCCCTTTCTAATTAGATTGTTCTAACAAGGATAACTCAGTTTGATGAACATTTAGAGCTCAAAAGAATAGAACTTCTAGAACTTTAACAACATAATGAGATATTTCTTGGCTTTCTGTACATCAAGCTTTCAAAGATATCTTTAAAATTATTCCTACAATACTTGTTTGCTCCTACTTAGAAATTTCATTCTGAATAAAGTGAATTTTTTTAACACACCAAAGTGCAGCTTGTACCCAAAGAATGACTAAGTAATTGTGTGATTTTTCAAATAGGTTTTATGCTCTTATGTAAGAAAAAAATCTATTTAAAGGGGAAAAAAAAACCCAGTTAGTAATATCTAATTCAATATGAACACTGAGCAGAGTATAATATTAAAAAATGTACAGTGATGCCTAGGAAATACATTTAATCACACAAAATGTGTATCTTATTTTGGAATATATTATATTCTTTTGTGTTCTACTTTACATTTTTTTTTATAGTTCAGAGGTTTACAGGGTATTTTGACTTAACACACTACAATCTTTTTATATATTAGCTAAAGTAATTTTCCCCCCTAAGGAGTACTGTAACTATATCACCAAAGCTTGTAAATCCTCCGATTATTAAGACTTAAG
>NW_023252431.1:0-175 GCF_002007445.2 Ailuropoda melanoleuca
CCCCAACAGGGGAGCAGCAAGATACATAAGCCAACTCTTAACCACAATAAAGAGACATATAGATAAAAATAAGTTAATAGTAGGGGACATCAACTTTCCACTATCAGCAATAGATAGATCACCTAAGCAGAAAATCAACAAAGAAACAAGAGCTTTGAATGCCATACTAGATGAG
>NW_023252431.1:336-3382 GCF_002007445.2 Ailuropoda melanoleuca
ATTATTCCCTGCATATTCTCAGACCACAATGCTTTGAATTAGGAACTCAATCACAAGGAAAAATTTGGAAGAAACTCAAACACTTGGAAACTAAGAACTGTCCTGCTCAAGAATGATTCGATAAACCAGGAAATCAAAAATCATTTTAAACAATTTATGGAGACCAACGAGAATGAAAACACNCAGTCCAAAACCTACGGGACACTGCAAAGGCAGTCCTAAGGGAAAAATACATAGCCATCCAAGTCTCACTCAAAAGAATAGAAAAATCTAAAATTCAGTTTTTATATTCTCAAAAAAAGAAGCTGGAACAGCAACAGAAGAACAGGCCTAATCCACGCACAAGAAAGCAGTTGATCAAGATTAGAGCAGAGATCAATGAATTAGAAACCAGGAGCACAGTAAAGCAGATCAACAGAACTAGAAGCTGGTTCTTTGAAAGAATAAATAAAATAGATAAGCCACTGGCAAGACTTATCCAAAAGAATAGAGAAAGGACCCAAATTAACAAAATTATGATTGAAAAGGGAGAGGTCGAAACCAACACCAATGAAATAGGAAGGATCATTAGAAACTTTTATCAACAGCTTTATGCCAATAAATTAAGCAACCTGGAAGAGATGGATGTCTTCCTGGAAACCTATAAACTGCCAAGACTGAAACAGGAAGAAATTGATTTTTTAAACAGACCAATTAATTATGAAGAGATTGAGGCAGTGATAAAAAACCTTCTAAAAAACAAAACTCCGGGGCCTAATGGGTTCCCTGGGGAATTCTACCAAACATTCAAAGAAGAAATAATACCTATACTCCTGAAGCTGTTTCAAAAAATAGAAAGGAAAACTACCAAACTCATTCTATGAGGCCAATATTACCTTGATCCCCAAACCAGGCAAAGGCCCCATCAAAAAGGAGAATTAAAGACTGATATCCCTGATGAATATGGACACCAAAATTCTCAACAAGATCCTAGCTAATAGGATCCAACAGTACATTAAAAGGATTATCCATCATGACCAAGTGGGATTCATCCCTGGGATACAAGGTTGGTTCAACATTTGCAAATCTATCAGTGTGATAGATTATATGAACAAGAAAAGAGTGAAGAATTATATGATCCTCTCAATAGATGCAGAAAAAGCATTTGACAAAATACAGCATCCTTTCCTGATTAAAACCCTTCAGAGTGTGGGGATAGAAGGTACATTCTTCAATTTCATAAAAACCATCTATGAAAAGCCTACAGCAAATATCATTCTCAATGGGAAAAGCTAGAAGCCTTTCCCTTAAAATCAGGAACACGACCAGGATGCCCACTCTCACCATTATTATTCAACATAGTCCTAGAAGTCCTTGCAACAGCAATCAGACAACAAAAAGGGATCAAAGGTATCCAAATCGGCAAAGAAGAAGTCAAACTGTCTCTCTTTGCAGATGACATGATACTCTATATGGAAAACCCAAAGGAATCCACTCCCAAACTATTAGAAGTTATAGAACAATTCAGTAAGGTGGCAGGATACAAAATCAATGCCCAGAAATCAGTTGCATTTCTATACACGAATAACGAGACTGAAGAAAGAGAAATTAGGGAATCCATCCCATTTACAATAGCACCAAAAACCATACGTTACCTTGGAATTAACTTAACCAGAGACGTAAAGGACCTATATCCTAGAAACTATAGATCACTTTTGAAAGATATTGAGGAAGACATAAAAAGATGGAAAAATCTTCCATGCTCATGGATCAGAAGAATTAACATAGTTAAAATGTCCATGCTACCCATAGCAATCTACACTTTCAATGACATCCTGATCAAAATACCAATGACATTTTTCAAAGAACTGGAACAAACAGTCCTTAAATTTGTATGGAACCAGAAAAGGCCCCGAATCTCCAAGGAACTGTTGAAAAGGAAAAACAAAGCTGGGGGCATCACAATGCCGGATTTCGAGCTGTACTACAAAGCTGTGATCACAAAGACAGCATGGTACTGGCACAAAAACAGACACATGGACCAATGGAACAGAATAGAGAACCCAGAAATGGACCCTCGGCTCTTTGGGCAACTAATCTTTGATAACGCAGGAAAAAAATTCAGTGGAAAAAAGACAGTCTCTTCAATAAATGGTGTTGGGAAAATTGGACAGCTAGATGCAGAAGAATGAAACTTGACCACTCTCTCACACCATACACAAAGATAAACTCCAAATGGATGAAAGACCTCGATGTGAGACAGGAATCCATCAAAATCCTAGAGGAGAACATAGGCAGCAACCTCTATGACATCGGCCACAGCAACTTTTTTCATGACACATCTCCATAGGCAAGAGAAACAAAAGAAAAAATGAAGTTGTGGTACTTCATCAAGATTAAAAGCTTCTGCACATCCAAGGAAACAGTAAAAAAAAAACTAAGAGGCAGCCCATGGAATGGGAGAATATATTTGCAAATGGCACTACAGATAAAAGACTGGTATCCAAGATCTACAAAGAACTTCTCAAACTCAATACACAAGAAATAAATAAATCATAAAATGGGCAGAAGATATGAACAGACACTTTTCCAATGAAGACATGCAAATGCCTAACAGACACATGAAAAAATGTTCAAAATCATTAGCCATCAGGGAAATTCAAAGCAAAACCACACTGAGATACCACCTTACGCCAGTTAGAATGGCAAAGATAGACAAGGCAAGAAACAACAATTGTTGGAGAGGATGTGGAGAAAGGGGATCCCTCCTACATTGTTGGTGGGAATGCAAGTTGGTACAGCCACTCTGGAAAACAGTGTGGAGGTCCCTTAAAAAGTTAAAAATTGAACTACCCTATGACCCAGCCATTGCACTACTGGGTGTTTACCCCAAAGATACAGACGTAGTAAAGAGAAGGGCCATATGCACCCCAATGTTCATAGCTGCATNGCAATGTTCATAGCAGCACTATCCACAATAGCTAAATCATGGAAGGAACCGAGATGCCCTTCAACAGATGACTGGATTAAGAATATGTGGTCCATATATACAATGGAATATTACTCA
>NW_023252432.1:0-834 GCF_002007445.2 Ailuropoda melanoleuca
TGTGTGTGTGTGTGTGTGTGTATAATATCATTTTGTACATAATCATTACATTTTATTAGTATGTTATACATAAATATTTCATTCTATTATATTATAAAACTGCCATATATAATACCATTATATATGGTAATGTATTGTGGAGACGTGTTTCTAAACTTTTTAAAAACACCATCATTTGGGTATGTTTTCAAATCTAGAATACTGAGTTCAGTGTAATTTAATCAAATGCAATTTGGAAATTTCTACATTATATTATTGTAATGGGACACTTGGTATTATCGTTATTGTTTTGTTTTGCTGCTTCACAAGAACTGATTGGGTCTTGGAATCAGAAGACCGAACAAGCCTAAAAGGGCAAATATACCCTGTCCCATCTTCCCTGGCAAGTAATTATAAGAGCTCTATGGGTCATATGCAAATTATATTAATTTATTGATGAGGAAAGTGAGGACATAAGCATATGACCTCAGCTTGGCCAGTCTCAAGCATCAGTCTGAAAACTGTGGAGGCAAGANTGTCTCAAGCATCAGTCTGAAAACTGTGGAGGCAAGAAGACGAGACTAGCATAGGTCCCTTCGGGCCCTGGCAGTGCACAGAGAGTTCGGATATTTCAGAGCCCGAGATGATACAAGCTAAAGTGTCTTGTGCTGGTAAATGGTGCTAACAGTGTCTTCATTGGACACTTATGTGGAGTGATTTTTGACTCTGATCCTTGCTGTTTAGAATTCATGGTTTCTTCTTGTTTTTCTGAGCTGGTGTTTTAAAAGCACCTAGCAGGTTTTAGAAGCTAACACAATTAGTCTCAGAAAATTCCTTTTCTGTTCAAATCCTTCA
>NW_023252433.1:0-1641 GCF_002007445.2 Ailuropoda melanoleuca
TTTTTATTTACAAAGAGATCTAGTTAGTTTATCTGCAAAAAGCTCTCGTGATCTCAATAAATATCAAAATATTATTTCTTCCCCTAAGTTAAACATCTGACACATGCCTATTCCCAGGATTAACTTGGATCAGACACAGTTTTCCTGAAACACTGTGTTCTTGTAACTTCTACTACGCTCTCACACAACCTTCAAGAACATGGTCACCAGAAACACGGCAGTCAAATGCAAAGTAAGCATTTGCTACCAACTGTATCAAATGTCAGTATCTTCCCTGGGATCCCAAGAAACAAGTTAACACCCCGCAGTGCTAAAGACTTCTACTGTTTCAACCTGTAGTTCCCCAGAGAGAGAAAATANCAGAAAATATTAACAGCTTGATCGGGAATGGGACAAACTGGACAGTTAGTAGAAATTATAAAGTAACACTCTAAAAAAAAACCTGTGATATTAAAGTTTGCTTTTTAAATAGCAAGACTTGCATGTGTGAAAACCTTATTTCAAACAATACTCAGTGCACTGACAGAATCCAATAAAATCACCTTGAGGCTGTTTCTACGATTTTTGTAAAAGGAGATCCATAAATACTTATATAGGAGAGTATATTTTAAGATTGTATTTATATGAGACAGAGAGAGAGAGAGCACAAGCAGGTGGAGTGGCAGGCAGAGGGAGAAGAAGACTCTCCGCTAAGCAGGGAGCCCGACACGGGACTCGATCCCAGGACCCTGAGATCGTGACCTGAGCCGAGGGCAGATGCTTCACTGACTGAGCCACCCAGGCGCCCCAGGATAGTATATTTTAAAGTAAAGTAGGAACCACTGTCAATTGTAATTAGACAAAATTATCTGAGAAAATTTTACAACCTGAATGTGAGTGAAATGACACTTCTGCCATTTGTCTGAGTCAACAGGAAATCATTTTGATTTAAAAAGTAGCTTCCCGAACTGTCTGATGGATGAAGTACCTGACGGTGGTAACGCTACAGAGCACCAGAGGAGAAGACCCGCCGTGGGCTCTCCAAATCACAACTGTCAATAGAGGAAAGAGGTCCTATTAAGAGGCCCCTCTGTCTATAAATGAGGAATCACCGCAGCCAGACCAGGATGAACCTGGAGCCCAGCCGAGCTTGTGCTGTCTGGGGCTGTCTTAGTGAGCAAGGCGCTCTGCTTGGAATCAGAAATACTTTTAGCTTCAGAATAGTTACTCTGGTTTTGACGACTGCCGGAGTAGATGTCCCTGCTCTCCTGCTGGCGAGATCTCCGCCCGGGTCCTTCGGAACTGGCGCCCCCACAAAGTCAGCTGTCTACTCTGGAACTGCTCTATGGGTTAGGACATGATGAAACAGCAAATCTGATCTTAAAGCTCTGATCAAAGTCATTCGAAATTATATATAAGCTATGTCACAGGCATTAAGAATGCTGCTTTATATTCCAAAAGAATTCACATCACCGGTTCCATCATCTCTGCTAGAACAAGTACAACACAACCATTTCGACTAGATTACAGAAGCACATGCAAGAATGTGCGTACAAGTAGGCAGGCGCAGTGGGACGGATACACACCAAGCGAAAAAAATCATATGTGGGTTACGAGCATGACTCTAAATACTAAATGTTCTAAAGGCCAAAAGAGAAAATA
>NW_023252434.1:0-171 GCF_002007445.2 Ailuropoda melanoleuca
TACTCACGAGAGATGATGATCGTTGATATTTCCCTGGACTGTGTGGGGTATCAGAGACCACTATGGGGCACCCTCATCAGGCTTCCGCGTCCACTTTCCCTCATGTTTCCCTATTCACGAAGGGTGATGATTGTGCTAAGACGGTCCCTGTACGGTGTTGTTTCTGACGGA
>NW_023252434.1:409-642 GCF_002007445.2 Ailuropoda melanoleuca
AGGGCTGGATCCTCCCCAGGCCCCTACACCCAAACTGGAATCTGGGTCCCCAGTGAAAAGCTGCTGTTCGCTGGAGGTGTTTTCCTGGACGCTCTGCTCCAATACCAATGAGAAGGGCGCTGAGTCTTCGAAAATCCTGAAACTTTTCATTCGTGCTCCCTAACTCAAGAGAGATGATGATCGTTGATATTTCCCTGGATTGTGTGGGGTCTCAGAGACCACTATGGGGCACT
>NW_023252435.1:0-173 GCF_002007445.2 Ailuropoda melanoleuca
GAAGTGTGATGATAGTGCTAACACGGTCCCTGTACGGTGTTGTTTCTGACGGACGTGTTTTGGGCCTTTTCTTTCCGTTGCCGCCAGTAGTTTTGACAGGAATTCCCCAGGGAGCAAGCATTTCGTTGGAAGGGGGTTTTGGCCGAATTGTCTTTCTCAGTGCTGTGTTCGTC
>NW_023252435.1:317-546 GCF_002007445.2 Ailuropoda melanoleuca
CCCTACACCCAATGTGGAATCGGGGTCCCCAGTGAAAAGGCTGCTGTTCGCTGGAGGTGTTTTCCTGGACGCTCTGCTTTATTACCAATGAGAAGGGCGCTGAGTCCTCCAACATCCTGAACATTTTCTTTCATGCTCCCTTACTCACAAGAGATGAAGATTGTTGATATTTCCCTGGACTGTGTGGGGTCTCGGAGACCACTTTTGGGCACTCTCGTCAGGCTTCCGT
>NW_023252436.1:0-12814 GCF_002007445.2 Ailuropoda melanoleuca
GAAGTTTGTACCTTTTGACCCCCTTCATCCAATCCCTGCCCCCCCCCCGACTCTGGTAACCTCAAATCTGATCACATGTTCAGCCTCCCAGGTGTTCCTGGTCCATTATACTAAGCAGTAGGCTGGGCTGTAACTCAGCTCTCCTTCCTGGGTGGATGCAGACCAGGCACCAGGGCCAGCAAATCTCTTTGCTCAGGGACCGAAATCAGGCAGACTATACCTCGCTGAATTTCCTGGTCATTCTGTGCCACCATCCTGGTTCTGCAGATAAGGAAAACCACTGGTTGGGACAATTACTTGAGTACTGCAGGTAGGAACTCAGTTTGCCAACTTCTGAGCGCCGACTGTTGTAAGGCTACCACCTCCCCTTCTTCATCACAATCGGACTCCAGGTAGTGGTCAAGCCCTGTAGATTCCATCCGTCCATCCTGCAATCTTTGCGGGATAAGACTGGAGTCGGGGCTCCCAAGAAGCAATCCATAATACTGGGGAACCTGGATGTCTACCCTGGGTTCTCTTTTCCCGCAGGAGGAAACAGAGACTCAGGAGAGACCTCTCAGCGTGGTGCTGCACAGGGCCTGGAGAGGGGCCAGCCAGTCAGCCGGTAGCTGCTCCTCTTGCCCTTCTAATGTGGCCTGTCTTGGTCTTTGTTGTGCCAGGGGGCGTGGTTCTTCAGCCTCACCCTCATGTTCTAGGATTTTCTCAGTGGTGTCTTGTCCGTGAATAGTTTTTAGTTCTTCTTTTTGTGAGGGAGAGCTAAGTCAGGAATCACCTTGTCACCATCTTGGTAACATCCCCTAAGGTTTTGAATGGCTGGTGCCAGTATGGAGGTGAGGAAGTATCATGTTAGGAAAACACAACATCCATCTGAGTAGAAAGAGAACGGTTGAGCTTGATTACTCAGCTCCTTTAGCTTTTTATTCATTCATTAAATAAATATTGACTTAGTACCTACTTTCTGCCAGGCTCAGTATTAAGAACAGTGGAGATGTGAGCAAGATAATGTCTCTGTCCTCAAGAAGTTTATTCAAGACACAGATATGTGCACAGAGTATGATACGTGCCCTCTGCAGTCCCGTTACAAAGGGCCACGAGATGAGAGCATGATTTTGACAGCTGATAGGTTCTGATCAACTTCAGTCATAGGAATGCATCTATCCCTTGTGCTATGCAGGAAACGAGCTAGTGCTCTTTATTAGAACCAGTCCCCAAGGATTTGGGCAAGAGGCAGAAAAACAAACAAATCAAGATTACGATGTGATTTTAATTTAGTTTTTACACATTTTACGAGAGGACTGGAGGGCAGGACACCCTCTCACTTTCTGTGGTCCCACATCCATTTCTGGGAAATGATTGTAGACTTATGAGTAACATGTTCCAGATAGACCAACTTTGGAGGATCCCAAAGATCAGCATTCCTAATCTCAAACATAAGGACACAGAGCCCAAAAGGATGTGTCCAGGGTCATGTGAGAAAGATGCATTATACTCATTTCACAGGCTGTTGTATGCTCAGTGTTTCAAAGTTTTTAATAAGCTAAAGAGTTGGAGGGTTTTATGTTTTTTTTTAACAAAATAACTAATTTAATCAAGTTCTTGTGCCTCCAGCAATGTGAGTAGTTGAGTACCAGAGATGTATATAAACTACACAATAACCCTGGATATCAGCAGATCTGGGGAAACAAAGCTATCACTCTGAAGGGTCATATGGGCCAGCCAGAGGCATCAAAGTGATAGAGCTTAATACTCTCTCCTCAACCAGTAACATAAACTCAAGATGCAGAGCACTGCTACCATTTGTCCAGAGCATAGTATCCCAAAATGCCTTCCTTCCCAGAATGGCCGCCTAGGTTCCTTGTTACTATCAGCTTTATTATTGAGTAAATCAAATTATATCAGTGAAAGCCCAGGATAAATGACTACATTCAACAAAGATAAGGCATAATAGTTAATATTCATTAATTTGACACATTTATTGGATTCTTCTTAGGTAAAGGGCACTGTTGGAGGGAATGAGGTACGGCAGTGAACAAAAACCTCTTTGACCTAATGGAGTCAAATTATAGAGAAGGAGACAAATAAGTAAATAAATATATACCTTGTTTTAAGCCAGTAATAAATGTTAATAAAGAAAAATAGAGTAAAATTAGACCAGTAAGAAGGGAGAAAGGTGTCATTTTAGATAGGTGATCAGCAGCAGCCTCTTTGAGGAAAGATCATTTGAACAAGGTCTGAATGAAGAAACAAGGCATCAGGTAAATGTCTGGAAGGAAAGCTTTCCAGGAACAAAAACAGCAGGTGGAAAAACCCTGAGGCTTGTGCAAACCAGGTTTGGTGTTCTGGCAAAGCAGAAATGGCAGAGTGGCTGAGGTAGAATGGAAAAAAAAAAATAGAGAAGCAGGAAATGAAGTTGGAAGTATGGCCAGGAGCCAGATCTTGCAGGGCTTTGAAGATCATGGAAAGAACTTACATTTATAAATGAGTGTATTGGGAAGCCATTCGAGGGCTTGATCTGATTTACTCTGCAAAGATCATTTTAGCTTTTGTGGTGGGAATGGACAGTAGCAAGAGTAAGGTGAGAAGTTGATAAACTGCAGTCTTCCTGCAGTCAGTTGGAATGAGAGTGCTGAGATAGATAGACAATGTGTGCCTTGGGTTGGGAGTGGGGTGGGTGCAGGGAGGTACAGGACACCTGTGCCAGGGTCCCCACCTTGGAAGGAAGTTTAGGCTAGTGACCAGACTACCATTTCCAAGATGTTTGACTGTGTGTGAATCACTTAACTGGGGTGTCAACTTCCTCATCTTTCAGGTGGGGAAAAGGATCTCATAGAGACTTGTAAGTGTCCCAAGGGGCAGCATGCTCTCTGGCACACAGATTTCCCATGATGTGAGCCATTGTTTGGCTCACCTCTCAATTTACAAAGAAGCAAGCTCAAGTCCAGAGAAAGACTTTTGCTCAACCACCCAACTTGTTACTGGCAAGACCTGGACCAGACTCCTATTTCCTTCCCCGTTTCTTTCCCTTCCCCTTCTTTCCTTTCTTTCCTTTCTTTCTATTTATTTGGCAGAGAGAGAGTGACTGTGTGTGGGGGAAGGAAGAGGGACAGAGAATCTTAAGTAGACTCTACGCTGAGCACAGAGCCCAAACAGGCTTCATCTCACAACCCTGAGATCATGACCTGAGCTGAAATCAAGAGTTGATCACTTAACTGACTGAGCCACCCAGACTCCTATTTTCTCATTCCCTGAGCAGCCATGTGTCTGGATGGCAAGGATGGAGAGGACTGTGAGGGCAGGAGAGATTAGGGAAGGCTCAGAGAGTTTTTACAGCTGGAATTGGGCCCTTTTGTTCCAGTCCCCCTCTTCGAGGATAAAGTATGGGGAATCGGGAAAGAATGGGTACATCATGAAGGAACTGCTCATTCCCTATGCCTTTTCAGAAGATGAAAACAGGGCCGAACCACCTGAAGATAACACATCAGCATGGACCCTGTTTGCTCAGGAGCTTCTCACACGGGCCTTCCCATCTGTTTTTATATGTACTTTTTCTTTATACCAAGCTACCACCTTTGCTGCATGTTAGGAAAGGTTGGATGGCTCCTTCCATACCATGTGGTTGTCTCTTCCCAGGCTGTGTGTATGTGAGAGGGTGGGTGGTGTTCCTTATCACTGAGTCACCTCACCAGTGACGCTTTCTTCACTGACTGCCCAAAGATACTTCATTGAATCCAAAATACTAGTCCAACTCACTGAGTGTACAAATGAGTAAACTGAGGCATAGGGGCCAGGAATTTACCCGAATCGGAGGCAGAGCTATGACTAGTCCTCAAGTTTCTTGATTCCTAACCCAGGGCACATTCCATTGTCTCATTCTGTGGTAAGATTGATGACTCAGCCCTATTTTCATCTTCTGAAAAGATGGAACAGTAGAGATACAGAGAGGGCTGAAGGAATGATAGGGTGAGGGAAGCCAATGGATAAAGTAGAAGTGAAATCATCTTCATAGAGCCTAAACAGTGAATTATTGACTGTCTAAAGTGAGGATAAGTCACACAGTTTTTCTCAACATCCTTCTTTCCTCTGATGACCCTTTGTCGTCTTGCATTGGTGACACACAGACCCATGTTGCGCTATCTATCTCTGTGAGGGATGGCCTCAAGAAGGTCATTTATCCTCTCTAGCCAGCACCAGGACCAGGTGCGGATGGATCACTAACAGGGATTGGAAGTTAAGTAAGCGACAGCCTAGCCACAAAAGGAATAGTGTAGTGTCTTAAAAGGCAGGACTTTTTGTTTGAGTTTCCCCTATCCCCCTCTTCCCAGCTGACAAGTCACACACACTGTGTTTCAAGCTTTCAAGGGTTCCTCATAGGTCAGGCAGAAATAAGAATTCCAAGCCTGTGGGGAACCTGGGTGGTTCAGTCGGTTAAGTGTCTGACTCTTGATTTCTGCTCCGGTCATGATCTCCTGGGCCGTGGAATCGAGCCCAGCATAGGGCTCTGTGCTCAGCATGCACACAGTCTCTTTGTCCCTCTCCCTCTTTTCCTCTCCCAACTTGCTCTGTCTTTTCTCTGAAATAAATAAAGTCTTTAAAAAAAAATTAAGAATTCCAAGCCTGCCTGCAGCTAGGGGTTCAGTGAGAAGCTGCAAGCCCCAGGTGCGAGCTAGGGGCTTAGTGAACGTGCTGAAACAGAAGCAGTAGAGGAGCAGGAGGAGCATGCGCTCTGGAGCCAGAACCAGTCCAGTGTCCTTGTCAAGCCACCTAGGCTTTTGTGCCTCGGTTTCCTCAACTGAAAATGGAGATAACAGATAACCCTACCTCTTGGGTTCTTGCTTGCCTTGGTTAGGTGAGAATGATAAAACTATTAGCCACAGTTACCACCACTGTGATCATTATTATTTTTTTTCTTAATCCTCAAGGACTTTTGGGAATTGTTTTTCCAACTATGATGAAAATCAGAAGGAAAGCTGTGCACTATTCGATGCAAGCTTAAATCCTTCTTCTCTTATGAGGTCTTCCTCCCAGGGTCCCCGTCTTGCAAGTAAGAGGCAGAAGCATCCCTCCCCTGAACCTACAGAACACTTTACTCATACCACCACCGTATTACATACTGCGTGAAACCGTGTCACAGATAGTCTTTCTCGGTGCTCCTTGAGGGCAGGGCCTGACCTTTCAATTTTAGTCCTGTTTTCTGTGAGACAGAAGGAGCTAAGTCTATAGACCCTAGAGTTAGACCAACCAGACTGTGCTCCTTCCCAGTTTCATGGTCCTTGTTTAAATTATTCTCGAAGTATAATTTTCAAAAATAAAAAAAAATATGTACAGTGAACACACGTCAGATTTATTATCTTATTAAACAAGGAATCAGCAGCATGACTAAAGCTCAGTCAATGAAAAATCTGAGAACTGGTATACAGTCACTGAAATATGAAAACACTGAAGTAGGATAGCTAAGTTCTATGCCAAGGTAGCAGATGCCCAGACAGGGCAGTAGAACCTAACTTCTGGGGTTATCTTTCCTACTAGACAAATATATGCCTTTACCGGCCAAACGGCATTTATAACTCTACATCTGTCACCAATTGACATCTAACATGAAAGACTCTGCACCTAATTAATCGTCAGTTGAACAAAGGATCATTTATCTGAAGAATCAGATAAACCTCAAATGGGTCAGTTAGACAATGTTCTAGTATTGAAAGGACACAAGATCATCCTTTTCCCTCATTTCTAAATTTTGGATAATTTTCAATCACTATTAACCTCTCTAAGACTCAGTTTCTGTATTTGTAAAATGGGGGTAGCAATACCTATGTCCCAGAGGTAGTTTTGTTTTTAAATAATACAAGGTGTGTAGAGTACCCAGCACATCATCTGCTATGTTAAGTGTTGGCAAAGGGCTAGATATTAATGTCCAAACTTTGGAAGGAAAAATGATAATAGAATGTCTACTCTCTGTCAGATATGACTCTCTATGCTTTATATATGTTTACATATATTCCATTTACCCTCAGAACAGGATTCTCAGGTAGGTATTCATTAGTTCCAGTGTATGTAAGAAAATTTAGATTACCAGGAGTTAAGCGACTTGCCTGAAGATCTCAGAACCAGGGAGTACAGAGTAGGTCCGTGATCCCAAAGGTCTTTCCATAAATGTTACTGCCTCTTTAAGAGAAAAAAATAAAAATAAAAATCACAAGACAAAGATTTTTCAACAGCATTTACATTGAACTCCAGTTGATTTAGAAGCATTTTCATTTTCAGGTTATTCATCCAAATTTTGTTCCTTCCTTCCCCCCTCCCACCCAATCCCACCCCTAAACCAAAAAGCTTTTTTTTTTTTCCTTTATCATTCATTTAGCACTTCAAAGTGGGAAGGATGTGCCTCTGAGTGAAACATTGTGCTGGCAAAATGACACTCCATTTTCCAGGAGCCCTAACAAAGCCTTTTGATTTGAATGTCAGTGCTGTGAGGATGATTAAATGTAAGATTCACTTTTACATTCCCCAGCTGCAAAATAAGTTGTACAGTTCAATTAGTTTGCCATGTGGTTGAGGATCCAGCCCCTCAAAGTTGCTATGGTGACGTGACTAATGGAAGTGGTGTTGGGACTGGGGTTGGAGCCCAGTGAATTTCCAGGGACTGAAGCTGGAAGGGTTATACTTTGGGAGGGCAACACAATTGATTTTTCTTTAGAGCCCCCTAGAAATGCTGTGTTCCCACTGCTGCTGTGATGCTTGGACTCTCTGTAATGACAGAAAATATACCTTTCCTTCTTGGAGAAAGAGCCACAGGTAGGGGTCTTAGTTGGTCAGTTGGTCTATCTGTCTG
This sequence comes from Ailuropoda melanoleuca, assembly GCF_002007445.2. Classification (NCBI taxonomy): domain Eukaryota; kingdom Metazoa; phylum Chordata; class Mammalia; order Carnivora; family Ursidae; genus Ailuropoda; species Ailuropoda melanoleuca. Next base: position 6,833 of record NW_023252436.1, read on the forward strand.
TCTTTCTCTGTCTCCAGTCATTTGCTCTCTTGCGCCATAAAGTAGGATCTGGAGAGATTAGTCTAGGGAGAACGTCAAGGCCTTATAATTGATAATGCTCTTAGGCCTCCATCCTCTCATTTTGGATGTCTCTTAGTCCCCCAAAAATACCCATCAGTCCTTCCCAGAGCTTTCTTAGCTTCATCTTCCTGGCTCAGTAGCAATTCCAGCAGAGCCCAGAAATGAAGTCAGGGAGCAAGATATGTAAACCTATAGGGGAGAAGGTTTTACCTTGCTTCCTTCAGGGTAGTTCAGAAAGCCGTAATTTGTTTTATTTTCTATTTTCCAAGCTGTTCACTGAATTCTAAATCCAGGAGAGCAGAGACCATTTATGTATTAGTTCACTGCTACAGAGTCCAGCACCCAGTCTAGAGCTTCCTAGTAGAGGGCATTCACAGACGCCTGCTAAAGGAATGAACGACTGCATCTGAATATGAATCCTGAAGGCTGCTGGGTCTTTGGGAAGGCCACTTTATTTTTGCTAAAGGCCAATTCCCTCCTTTGTAAGCTGCAGGTGACCAGCCTCCTCTGCCTATTTCTAGGGTTGTGGCAGAGAAGAATTAGTGGTGGACGTGTAGGAACTTTTTGGATGGTAAAAATTAAAGGGCTTTCTAGAAGTGAAAGGGCTTTTTGGTTGGGATGTATAGCGCATTTTGGATGTATGGGTAGATAGAACAACTGCAGAGCCAGGCAAGATCCTGTCTCACACAAGGAGACACGTGAAGGCTCAAGCGGCACAAGGTTATCAATGTCCTCATTAGCATGGCATCGGAGAGTCACACCAGGAAGATGTTCTCTTAATCTGTTTTTCAGAAGCAGCATAAGAATTCATGAAGGTTGGTAGAATGATTTGCTAACCTTAGATAATAGGTGTGACAGAAGTGTAAACTTAGATTATTAAAACATGGATTGGATTGTTTTCTGGATGACTCAAGCAGGCAACAGGGTGAAGGCAATTTCAGAAGGTGCTTTTTGGTGCCTGGTGAAGAATGGATGTTGAACTTCGCTGTCGTTCCTCTGCTTCCTTCCACAGAGAGTACAGTGAAGGTAGTAGGGGAAGGCAGGTAGAAACCAGTAGTGACAGTGAGGAAAAGAGGGCTCCACGCTGACACACTACTAACTGGGGAAATGTGGGCAAAGCCGGGGCCTTCCTGGGGTCTTCATTTCCGACTTGGATAATAAAAATGCTTTCAAATCTATTCCCTGAAACTGAATTTACCAGTTATCAGTTAGAATGACATGGGGAAAATGAAGGAGATTCTTTGAACCAATAGAATAGACAGACTTTGGGTTTAGAATTAAACAACTTTGCCTTAGGACCACACTTCTGAAAGCTTTTAATAAGTTCCTGTCAAATCTTGTGGGGGAAGAAGAGATGAAAGGCATAGGGGTTATATTTCCTTAAATTATTTTATTGTGGATTTTTTTTTTCTGTTAACACCTTGACAAGTAGTATTCTTTGACTACTTTGTGATATACTGGACCCAAAAGTAGTGTCTTGAGTGACTCTCCATCTACAAGAGTCTCACAGGGCAACCTCCCAAGACAGTACTATAATTTCAATGAGACAACATTTTTTACACTTATTAGATCAGGTGTTAAAAACAAACAAGCAAGCGAAGAGACAAGCACATCTAGCATGCACAGCCAGGATTCTGCCCTTTAGACATCTCTTTGTGAATGTTTCAAATGCACTTAAGATCACCCTGTGCAGAGCCAGACTCAAAACTCTCCCCTTCTGCGTCACACCGGCCCTAGACTTCGTAGGATTCTGTCTGGATGTGGCACGGTCACAGCTCTCTGTGACAGTTTCTCTTTTGTCCTCCTCTTCAGATCATCACTTAGTCCTGTGTGCAAGGTTAAGTGCTGGCAGGCAAGTCTGGTTCTTAACAACCTAACACGTACGTGTTTAAGCCTGGAGGTAGGTATTTACCCCCAGTGAGTAGATAAGGATATTGGGGTGTGGGAGCTGAAGGAACATGCCTAAAGTCACATAGCCAGCCACTCACAGTCATGTTGAGAGATAGACCAGCCCTAAAGCATCCTTTTGGGTACATTGTTGCTGCTTCTCTGAGAGCAAACTCAAGTCCAAGTTTCCCCATTGTTCAAATGTGGTTTTAAGAAATCCTGCCTTGCCTCCATTATAGTATTGATGTAAGTATAAAATTTAGGACAGAGATGGGTAGCACTTTAGAAATGTAAAAATTGCTGTACAAATGCAGGTTCTTATTACTTTACCAGGCGACAGAATTCAAACAGGCCAGGAGAGTGCATCTCAATTGCAATAATTTCTGTGATAACAGCTGCAGACAATCTTTGGAAAGAAGGCCCTGAGAGCTGTGTTCACCTCCTCAAATAAGAATTCTAATAAAATTCATGAAAGTCAGGCAACATCGAGCCATTTGAACTGCATTTCTGATTTCTTAGATGGGTCCATCCAGAAGCCGAGGCCCAATTTTAACACTTTAAAGCTGTTAAATAGCATCTAGTTCATCTCTCATTTTACAGATGAGGAAACTGAGGCCTATAGCAACTTCAGTCAAGGTCAAAACCATAAAGCAAGTCACATTTCTATTTATCTCTTTCTCTGCCCAACAGCTCCTGACCTAGGCTGCTTTTCAGAGGCTTTTCTCCACTCTACATAATCTCTAACTTCTTAAAACTGAGACTGACATTCTCCTTTGGCTAGTAAGAGGCCCCTGGCAGTCTAAGAGGAGTGAGGCCTGTGGGCACTTGCTCTGGGGGGAAGAAAAGTTTTCGTTGGGGCTGGCAGATACAGCCATACTCTCTGCACATTCTCTAGGCAAGAATTTAATTTGTGCTCCCGAGGGCCTGTGAGTCTGGTGACGGGGTTGTTGAGCAAGGTTTCAAGGGGAAAAGAAATTAACATGAGTGAGGGCCTTTACTAACAGCATCTCCTGTTGGGAGGTGGGATGCCCCACCTCCATACTGAAGTAGTCAAGTTGTAGCCATCTTTCCAGATGTGGACCAAATATTGTCTAAAGGTTGTATTTTTCCTCCCCAGTATTTAAAAATTTGTCTCCTTAGCTTTTATAAGCAATACTGCCCTCCATGAGAAATAAGCAACATGGATGTTCTTGGAATGAATCATAAAAGCCTGCTCATCAGCACCCCAATCCCCCCCACCACACTCACAACTTACCTTTCCTTCAATGTGCAAACTTCTGGGTTTTCTCTTTGCCACTTTCTTAGGAAGTGAGGGAGATACACAGCCAAAATGCCTGGAAGGGCAAGGCCAGTAAATGAATCTGATAAGCAGGCTATATTCCAGAGTGCCTGACCTGTCTATAGGGCAAAGCCATGAGCCTGTTCCAGCTACTGCTGCTGTGTGGCACTGAGGAACTCCAGCATTGTCAGATGCTTCAGTTTAGGACTGGCTCCAAATTCAGATTTTTTGAGGTGAAAAACTTTGATTTTAAGATGTGGGCAATGAATTCTAAATTTTTAGAAATGCTGCATAGGCCAAATGAGATACTGGTAAGCAAGATGCAGCCCACAGGTTTACAACCTCTGATTTATTAACTGATGTATATAAATGGGGGCATGCTTTATGCATTGTTTTTGTGATTTACTTGTTTTCCCCGATTCTATATTGTTTGCAGTGATCTTTCTATGTCAGCTGCTATAGATAATGTCATAAATTTTAATGGTTGTATAATATTCCCTGACATGGATAAATTATAGTTCAACTTCTGTTCATCCTGTTGATAAGCATACAGGTGTTGATACTTTTTCAATATCATAAAGGATTTCAGCAAATCTTACACAGGAAGTCTGCATGCATGAGGACTCTTTAGGATGATCATTGATTACTCTCTATCTTGACACTTCCCATCCTATCCCATTTCCCTCAATGGATATAAAAATCAGGAACCACAACTTAATCATTTGTGTACTCAGTATTTGATCAAGTATACAACCCCTAAACAAATCAATGGACTCAAAAAAGGAGTCGTAAAAACAAACAGACAAACAAACAAAAAAACCTCATCAAATCTAATTTTTATGTCTGATTTTCCGAGTGACTTTTAGGCTCTTTCTTTCCATCTACAAAATAGGCCTAATTTTTTCATTCAACAGATTTCAAATATTTACTGAGTACTGTCTGTGTGTTGGATATTGCGTTGAGTGTGAGGAATACAGCTGTGACATGGGAGTTGTCTTCTACTGGATCTGCTCGGTGTTCCTTTTGGTTCTAACCTTCTTTGATGCTGTGATACCCTGCCATGCCTCTCAATCCCAAGTCCTAAGCAGGTTTGAAAATGGAAATAGTGTTCTACTCTCCCAGGAGCAAATGCTAAGAGCTCTCCACTGAACATGCGTACCGTGGGGATTATTAAATGCTCTGTACTGACAAATACTAAGGGCAAAGTTTCCCTAAGCAGGTTCCACTGTCAAAACATGTTATACTTTGGATAAATTCCTCTGTCCTGTGAAAACTCATTATGAACCCCTTTCAAAGAACATGGCGTTCCCCAGTTAAGGTGATGGTAATTGGAAGGCATCTTCTTTTTTTCTGTCGGTTGGGGAAGGTAGGATGTCCCAACTTTGCTAAACCTTATTCCCTGAGGTCAGAAAAAGTAAAAATAGGAATAATGAAAACACGTGGGACTCGATACAATAGAGAATAAGGCAATAAACTCATTAACAGTCAAGGTAGGGCACAGAGGAGTCAGCATCCTGTCGTAGAAATAGAATCACACTGGAAAGGAAGGCAATACAGTATGGTGTTTTAAATCCCTGGCTTTTGAACCAACCGTCCTGATTTCTTTGTTTATAAAATGGTGATAATACCACCTAACTCACTGGACTATTAAAGTCATCAAAATAAATATATTATTATTATTGGAGATGAAAATGACCTATTGCCTAGTTTTGTGATGTGGACTAGTTTAGGACCTTAGGAAAGACCTTTTCTTTTCAGGCACTTTTGTCATATCATCTCTAGAAAAGGGAACAAAACTGCCATAGTGGGGTGCCTGGGTGGCACAGTTGGTTAAGCATCCACCTCTTGGTTTTGACTCAGGTTGTGATCTCAGGGTGGTGAGATCGAGCCCCATATTGGGCTTCACTCTCACCGTGGAGTCTGCTTGAGATTCTCTGTCCGTCTCCCCCTCCCACTCTTGTTCTCTCTCTCAAAATAAATAAATCTTAAAAACAAAACAAAACAAAACAAAAAACCTGCCATAGCTAATTCCAAAAGCTCTGATGAGGCTCCAAGAAAAGGGGTAAATGGTGCAAAAACATTTTATGACCTCAGCTAGGAACTGGCAATCAACCCAATGACTCAGGTTACATGTTAGAAGTTATGAATTGGAATATTTTCCCAACATTTGAGGCTGATTGCCATCCCACAATTTTATCAGGAAATGAAAATGTAGTATCTGGGAGCAAGGCACATGACAACCTACTTAGATTCACTTTCTGGTCCATTCATTCAAATATTTGAGCATCTACCAGGTAACATTTAGGTTCTAGGGAAATACAATGTTGAGTAAAAAGGAATGAGACTTTGCTTTCATGGAGCTGAGTCAAATGGAGGGCGCAGCTACTGATTAAATTCTCACAAATAATCATTAGAAACTGAAATGAGTACTATGCCAAAAGTAAAATTAAAAAAAACAAAACAAAACAAGGGAGACCTAATTTTAATCAGGAGTTCTGAGTGTGTGGAAGACCATAGTGTTAAAATGGGGTGACGATTGCACATATGTGTTTATTAACCCCTTACCTATACAACTCAAATACTACCTCCTTCCTGATCCTGATTGTATTCTTTAAACAATTTCTAGTTATGACATGATATATAGAAAAGAACTCTAATTTTGTATTTAGATAATTTGGCATTCATTGAGCCCTTCTTATATGCCAAGAAGTATTCTAAGTACTTTACAAGTATTAACATTTACTTCTTTAAAAAAA
>NW_023252437.1:0-2275 GCF_002007445.2 Ailuropoda melanoleuca
AGCTGAGTAATATTCCATTGTATATATGGACCATATCTTCTTAATCCAGTCATCTGTTGAAGGGCATCTTGTTTCCTTCCATGATTTGGCTATTGTGGACAATGCTGCTATGAACATTGGGGTGCATATGACCCTTCTCTTCACTACATCTGTATCTTTGGGGTAAATACNCTTTGGGGTAAACACCCAGTAGTGCAATGGCTGGGTCATAGGGTAGTTCAATTTTTAACTTTTTAAGGGACCTCCACACTGTTTTCCAGAGTGGCTGTACCAACTTGCATTCCCACCAACAATGTAGGAGGGATCCCCTTTCTCCACATCCTCTCCAACAATTGTTGTTTCTTGCCTTGTCTATCTTTGCCATTCTAACTGGCGTAAGGTGGTATCTCAGTGTGGTTTTGATTTGAATTTCCCTGATGACTAATGATTTTGAACATTTTTTCATGTGTCTGTTAGCCATTTGCATGTCTTCATCGGAGAAGTGTCTGTTCATATCTTCTGCCCATTTTATGATTTTTTTTTTTTCTCACATATTGAGTTTGAGAAGTTCTTTGTAGATCTTGGATGCCAGTCTTTTATCTGGAGCATCATTTGCAAATATCTTCTCCCATTCCGTGGGCTGCCTTTTAGTTTTTTTGACTGTTTTCTTGGCTGTGCAGAAGCTTTTTATCTTGACGAAGTCCCACAAGTTCATTTTATCTTTTGTTTCTCTTGCCTTTGGAGATGTGTCATGAAAAGGGTTGCTGTGGCCAATGTCGTAGAGGTTTCTGCCTCTGCTCTCCTGTAGGATTTTGATGGATTCCTGTCTCACATCACGGTCTTTCATCTATTTAGAGTTTATCTTTGTGTATGGTGTGAGAGAGTGGCCAAGTTTCATTCTTTTACATGTAGCTGACCAATTTTCCCAGCACCATTTATTGAGGAGACTGTCTTTATTCCACCGGAAGTTTTTTCCTGCTTTATCAAAGATTAGTTGCCCAAAGAGCCGAGGGTCTATTTCTGGATTCTCTATTCTTTTCCATTGGTCTATGTGTCTGTTTTTTTGCCATGCTGTCTTTGTGATCACAGCTTTGTAGTATAGCTTGTTTTCTTTTATGGTTTGGAGTTTTATGGTTTCAGGTATTACATTTAGGTCTTTAATCCACTTTATTTTTGTATATGATAAAGTAAGTGGTCCACTTTCCCCAGCACTGTTTATTGAAAAGATTTTATTGTTCCCGTTGGATATTCTTGTCTCCTTTGTTACATTATAAGCATGTAAGTGTTCATTTATTTCTGGGCTCTACATTCTGTTCCATTGATCTATGTGTGTTTGTGCCAGAACCATACTGATTACTATAGCTTTGTAGTAGCTTGAAATAAGGTAGCACGATACCTCCAGTTTTGTTCTTTCTCAAGATTGCTTTGGCTATTTGGGTCTTTTTGTAACTCCATACAAATTTTAGGATTATCAGTTCTAGTTCTGAGGAAAAATACTAGTATTTTGATATGGATTGCATTGAATCTGTAGATAACTTTGTGTAGTGTGGATATTTTAATACTATTCTTCCAATCCATGAGCGTGGTATATCTTTTTTTGTTATTCTTCCTTAATTTCTTCCATCAATGTCTTTGAGTTTTCATAGTACAAGCACTCAATTCCTTGGTTAAATTTATTTCTAGATATTTTATTCTTTTTGATGCAATTGAAAATAGATTTCTTATGCTCTTTCTTATGTTCATTATTACTGTATGGAAATACAACAAATTACTGTATATTAATTTTATATCCTGCAATCTACTGAATTCATTTATTCTAATTTTTACGTAGGGTCTGTAAAGTTTCCTGTATGTAGTATCATGTCATTTTCAAATGTGACCATTTTACGTTTTTCTTAACAATTTAGATAACTTTTATTCCTTGTCTTATTGCTGGGCTAGAACTTCTAGTACAATGTTAAATAAAAGTGGCAAGAGTGGGTGTCCTTGTCTTGTTCCTGATCTTAGAGAAAGTTCTCCCCCCACCCCCAGTTTTTCACCATTAAGTATGATGTTAGCCATAGGCTTGTTATATATGACCTTTAACGTTAAACTGTGTTCCCACTACACCCACTTTGTTGAGTGTTTTTATAAAAAATGGGTGTTGAATTTTGTCCATTGCTTTTTCTGCATTTATTGAGATATGATTTTTATGCTTCATTTTGTTAATGTGTTGCATTGTGTTGATTTTTTTTTATTTTTTTTAAATTTTATTTTATTATATTATGTTAATCACCATACAGTACATCCCCAGATT
>NW_023252438.1:0-242 GCF_002007445.2 Ailuropoda melanoleuca
TGGTTCTTTGAGAGAATCCATAAATTTGACAGACCACTGGCAAGACTTATCCAAAAACAAAGAGAAAGGACTGAAATTATTAAAATTATGAGGGAAAAGGGAGAGGTCATGACCAACAGCACTGCAATTGGAAGGATTATTAGAAATTTTTATCAACAGCTATATGGCAAAAAACTAAGCAATCTGGAAGAGATGGAGGCCTTCCTGGAAACCTATAAACTACCAAGACTGAAACAGGAAGA
>NW_023252438.1:380-596 GCF_002007445.2 Ailuropoda melanoleuca
TTCTCCTAAAGCTATTTCACAAAATAGAAACAGAAGGAAAGCTACCAAACTCATTCTATGAGGCTAATATTACCTTGATCCCCAAACCAGGTAAAGACCGCCTCAAAAAGGAGAATAACAGACCGATTTCTCTAATGAATATGGACGCCAAAATCCTCAACAAGATCCTTGCTAATAGAATCCAACAGTACATTAAAAGGATTATCCATCATGACC
>NW_023252438.1:948-1113 GCF_002007445.2 Ailuropoda melanoleuca
AAGACAAAAAGGGATCAAAGTTATCCAGATCGGCAAAGAAGAAGTCAAACTGCCTCTTCGCAGATGACAAGATACTCTATATGGAAAATGAAAAGAATCCACTCCCAAACTATTAGAAGTAATAGAACAATTCAGTAAGGTGGCAGGATACAAAATCAATGCCCA
>NW_023252439.1:0-974 GCF_002007445.2 Ailuropoda melanoleuca
TGATCTTAAGGGAAAGGCTTCCAGCTTTTCCCCATTGAAAATAATATTTGCTGTAGGCTTTTCATAGATGGTTTTTATTAGATTGAGGAATATACCCTCTATTCCTACACTCTGAAGGGTTTTAATCAGGAAAGGATGCTGTATTTTGTCAAATGCTTTTTCTGCTTCTATTGAGAGAATCATATGATTTTTGAATTTTTCTTTCTGGATAAANTTGATAGATTTGTGAATGTTCACCCTTGCATCCCCGGGATGAATCCCACTTGGTCATGATGGATAATCCTTTTAATGTACTGTTGGATTCTATTAGCCAGGATCTTGTTGAGGATTTTGGNGCAAGGATCTTGTTGAGGATTTTGGCATCCATATTCATTAGAGAAATCGGTCTGTAATTCTCCTTTTTGAGGGGGTCTTTGCCTGGTTTGGGGATCAAGGTAATATTAGCCTCATAGAATGAGTTTGGTAGCTTTCCTTCTGTTTCTATTTTTTGAAATAGCTTTAGGAGAATAGGTATTATTTCTTCTTTGAATGTTTGGTAGAATTCCCCAGGAAAACCGTCTGGGCCTGGAGTGTTGTTTTTTGGATGGTTGTTTATCGCTGACTCAATCTCTTCATAATCAATTGGCCTGTTTAAAAAATCAATTTCTTCCTGTTTCAGTCTTGGTAGTTTATAGGTTTCCAGGAAGGCCTCCATCTCTTCTGGATTGCTTAATTTATTGGCATAAAGCTGTTGATAAAAGTTTCTAATAATCCTTCCAATTTCATTGGTGTTGGTTGCGACCTCTCCTTTTTCATTCAAAATTTTATTAATTTGGGTCCTTTCTCTATTCTTTTGGATATGTCTTCCCAGTGGTCTGTCAAATTTATTGATTCTCTCAAAGAACCAGCTTCTAGTTCTGTTGATCTGCTCTACTGTACTCCTGGTTTCTAATTCATTGATTTCTGCTCTAATCTTGGTCAACTGCTTCCTCGTG
>NW_023252439.1:1090-1212 GCF_002007445.2 Ailuropoda melanoleuca
TGTATTTCCCCCTTAAGACTGCCTTTGCAGAATCCCCTAGGTTTTGGACTGTTGTGTTTTCATTCTCGTTGGTCTCCATAAATTGTTTAAATTGATATTTGATTTCCTGGTTTATCGAATCA
>NW_023252440.1:0-307 GCF_002007445.2 Ailuropoda melanoleuca
GGAGCATGAATGAAAAGGTTCAGGATTTTCAAGGACTCAGTGCCCTTCTCATTGGTAATAAAGCAGAGCGTTAAGGAAAACACCTCCAGCGAACAGCAGCATTTTCCCTGGGCACCCTGATTCCACATTGGGTGTAGGGGCCTGGGGAGGATCNTTCCAGCCCATAGAACCAAGAAACAAAGTGTGAGGTGAAAGCCCTTGAAATCACGATGGCCTTGTTGAAGGTGGAACAGGAATTAAGGTGCTTTGGTACCGTGAGGGAAACACGAAGAACACAGCACTGAGAAATAAAATTCGGCCAAAACCC
>NW_023252440.1:621-791 GCF_002007445.2 Ailuropoda melanoleuca
TGGTAATAAAGCAGAGCGTCCAGAAAAACACCTCCAGAGAACAGCAGCCTTTTCACTGGGGACCCCGATTCCACATTGGGTCTAGGGGCCAGGGAAGGGTCCAGCCCTTAGAACCAAGAAACAAAGTGTGAGGGGAAAGCCCTTGAAGTCATGACGGCCTTATCGAAGGT
>NW_023252441.1:0-2980 GCF_002007445.2 Ailuropoda melanoleuca
CCCTTGGGCCCACGCTCCCTCTCCCCAGCGCCCTCACTTCGGCACGCCCCTCAACTCGCCCCACAGCTGACTGCTTGGGCCTGCCGGCCTCCTGGGGACTAACCCTAACCCTAGGTCGGCCCCGGAGGGGCTGTTCCCAAGGGGCCTGGTGCCGGAATGCTAGGGATTTGAAACCCCCGAGCCCCAGCGCCAGACTCACCCTTCTGACAGGCCGCCATACGGGCCCAAAGGGGCACCGCTCATTCAGGGCGGGAGAACGGGCAGGGCCATCAGAGCCCAAGGCAAAAATCGAAGGCACCCCGCGCCAAAACCCTTGGCGCTCCCTCTCCCCAGCGCCCTCAATTTGGCACGCCCTTCAGCACACCGCACGCCTGTCACCTCGGCCTGCCGGCCTCCTGGGTGCTAACCCTAAGCATATGGTCAGCCCAGGAGTGGCCCTTCCCAAGGGGCCAGGCGCCACAATGCTGGGGATTGGGGACCCCGAGCCCCAGAGCCAGACTCACCCTGACGCGAGGCCGCCACCCGGGCCCATCGGGGCGCCACCGCTCGTTCAGGGTGGGAGAACGTGCAGGGCCCTCCGAGCCCCCGGCGAACTTCGAAGGACCCCGCGCCCAAACCCTTGGGCCCACGCCCCCCCTGCCCAGCGCCCTCACCTCGGCTCGCCCCTCTGCTCGCCACACAGCCGTGGGCTTGGGCCTGCCGGCCTCCTGGGTGCTAACCCTAACCCTACCTCGGCCACCACGGGGCCCTTCCCAAGGGGCCTGGCGCTGCAATGCTGGAGATTGGGGACCCCTGAACCCCAGCGCTACACTCAGCCTTCCACTAGACCACCATATGATCCCATCGGGGTGCCGCTGCTCATTCATGGCAGGAGAATGTGCAGGGCCCTCCAGCCCCAGGCGACATTCGAAGGCCCCCTGTGCCAAAACCCTTGGGCCCACCCTCCTGCTCCCCAGCGACCTTGCCTCGGGCCAAGCCTTCGCTCGCTGCACAGCCCTCGGCTTGGGTCTGCCGGCCTCCTGGGGCTAACCCTAACCCTAGGTCGGCCCACAACTGGCCCATCCCAAGGGGCCTGGTGCCGAAATGCTGGGGATTAGGGACCCCCGAACCCCAGCGTCAGACTCACCCTGCCGACAGCCCACCACATGGGCCCATCGGGGCCCCGATGTTCATTCAGGACGGGAGAACAGGCAGGGGTCTCCCAGCACAGGGAGACATTCGAAAGCCCCAGCGCCAAAACCCTTGGGCCCATGCTCCCCCTGCCCATAGCCCTCACCTCGGCCCGCCCATCCACTCGCCTCCCAGCCTTCAGCTCCAGTCTGCCGGCCTCCTGGGGGCTAACCCTAAACCTAGGTTGGCCCGCGAGGTGCCATTCCCAAGGGGCCGGGCACGGCAACGCTGGGGATTGGGGACAACCAAACACCAACGCCAGACTCACCCTGCCGCCAGGCCACCACACGGGCCCAACAGGGCTCCGCCGCTCATTCAGGGCAGGAGAACAGGCAGGGGCCTCCGAGCTCCTGGCGACATTCGATGGACCCCGCGCCAAAACCCTTGGATCCATGCTCCCCCTCCCCAACGCCCTCACCTCGGCCAACTCCTCCACTGGCCGCACAGCCGTCGACTCGGGCCTGCAGGCTTCCAGGGTGCTAACCCTAACCCTAGGTCTGTCCCCGGGGGGCCCTACCCAAGGAGTATAGCGCCGCAACGCTGGGGATTGGGGACCCCTGAGCCCCAGTGGCAGACTCACAGTGCCGCCAGGCAACAACCTGGGCCCATCGGGGTGCCGCCTCTCATTCAGGGCTGGAGAACAGCCAGGGCCCTCCGAGCCCCCAGCAACATTCAAAACCCCCCTGCACCAAAACCCTTGGGCCCCGCTTCCCCTGCCCAGCGCCCTCACCTCGGCCCACCCCTCCGCTCGCCGCACAACAAATGGCTCGAGCCTGCCAGCCTCCTGGGTGATACCCTAACCCTAGATCGGCCCCCGAGGGCCCTTCCCAAAGGGCCTGGCTCCGCAACGCTGGGGACTGGGGACCCGCGAGCCCCAGGGCCAGACTCACCCTGCCCACTGGCCGCCACATCGGTCCATCGTGGCCCCTCCACTCATTCAGGACGGGTGAAAGGCAGGGCCCTCCGAGCACCTGGCGACATTTGAAGGCCCCCCGCTCCAAAACCCTTGGGCCCATGCTCCTCCTCCCCAGTGCCCTCACCTCGGCCCACCCCTCCACTCTCCGCACAGCCGTCGGCTCAGGCCTGCCGGCCTCCAGGGGGCTAACTCTAACTCTAGGTGGCCCCCAAGGCGTCCTTCCCAAGGGCATGGCGGCACATCGCTGGGGATTGGGGACCCCCGAGCCCCAGCGCCAGACTCACCCTACCTCCAGGCCCTCACACGGGTGCATAGGGGCCCCTCTGCTCATTCAGGATGGGAGAAAGACAGGGCCCTCCGAGCCCCCGGAGATCTTTGAAGCACCTCTGCGCCAAAACCCTTGGGCCCAAGCTCCCACTGCCCAGCACCCTCACCTCGGCCTGCCCCTCCACTCGCCGCCCAAACATCAGCTCAGACCTGCAAGGCTCCTGGGCGATACCCTAACCCTAGGTCGGCCCCTGAGGGGCCCTTCCCAAGGGGCCTGGTGCCGCAACCCTGGGGATTGGGGACCCCCGAGCCCCAGCGCCAGACTCACCCTGCTGCCAGGCCACCACATCGGCCCATCGGGGCCCCGCCGCTCTTTCAGGACGGGTGAAAGGCAGGGCCCTCCGAGCACCTGGCGACTTTCAAAGGCCCCTAGGTGCCAAAACCGTTGGGCCCACACTGCCCCTCCCGAGCGCCTTCACCTCGGCATGCCACTCCGCTCGCCACACAGCCTTTGGCTCGAGTCTGCCACCCTCCTGGGGGCTAACCCTACCCTGGTTTGGCCCCGGAGGTGCCCTTCCCAAGGGGCTTGGCGACGCAGCACTGGTTATTGCGGACACTCGAACCCCA
>NW_023252442.1:0-3324 GCF_002007445.2 Ailuropoda melanoleuca
AAATAAAGACCTTCCAGAATTGCCAGTCATTGACCAATTTCATAACCATGAAACCAGCCCTACAGGAGATACTGAGGGGTGTTCTATAAAGGTAAAAAGGTCCCAAGAGTGATACAGAACAGAAAGTCACAATCGATAGAAACAAAGACTTTACTGGCAACATGGCATCATTAAAATCNCTGTCTACAGAGACCTGGAATGAGAGAAAGGCTTGGGGGGGCATTTTTAAAGCTCTTTCAGAGAAAAACATGCAGCCAAGGATCCTTTATCCAGCAAAGCTGTCATTCAGAATTGATGGAGAAATAAAGACGTTCCAAAATTGCCAGTCATTGACCAATTTCATAACCATGAAACCAGCCCTACAGGAGATACTGAGGGGTGTTCTATAAAGGTAAAAAGGTCCCAAGAGTGATACAGAACAGAAAGTCACAATCGATAGAAACAAAGACTTTACTGGCAACATGGCATCATTAAAATCATATCTCTCAATATTCAGTCTCAATGTAAATGGCCTAAATGCTCCCATAAAATGCCAAAGGGTTGCAGATTGTATAAAAAGACATGACCCATCCATTTGCTTTCTACAAGAGACTCATTTTGAACCAAAAGATACATTCAGACTGAAAGTAAAGGGATGAAATACCATCTTTCATGCCAATGGACCTCAAAAGAAAGCTGGGGTAGCAATTCTCATATCAGACAGATTGGATTTTAAACTAAAGATTATAGTTAGAGATACAGAAGGGTGCTATATTATTTTTAAAGGATGTATCCAACAATTGGATATGACAATTATAAATATATATGCCCCAACAGGGGAGCAGCAAGATACACAAGCCAACTCTTAACCAGAATAAAGAGATATATAGATAAAAATATGTTAATAGTAGGGGACATCAACACTCCAATATCAGCAATAGACAGAGCACCGGAGCAAAAAACCAACATAGAAACAAGAGCTTTGAATGCCATATTTGACGAGTTGGACCTCAGAGATATATATAGAACATTAAACCCCAGAACCAAAGAATACTCATTCTATTCTAATGCCCATGGAACATTCTCAAGAATAGACCATGTTCTGGGTCATAAAACAGGTCTCAACGGATACCAAAAGACTGAAATTATTCTCTGCATATTCTCACACCACAACACTTTGAAATTGGAACTCAACCACAAGGAAAAATTTGGAAGAAACTCAAACACTTGGAGACTAAGAACCATCCTGCTCAAGAATGACTCGATAAACCAGGAAATCAAAAATCAATTTAAACAATTTATGGAGACCAACGAGAATGAAAATACAACGGTCCAAAACCTATGGGATACTGCAAAGGCAGTCCTAAGGGGGAGATACATAGCCATCCAAGCCTCACTCAAAAGAATAGAAAATCTAAAATACAGTTTTTATATTCTCACCTCAAGAAGCTGGAACAGCAACAGAGGGACATATTCTCACCTCAAGAAGCTGGAGCAGCAACAAATTAGGACAGGCCTAATCCACGCACGAGGAAGCAGTTGACCAAGATTAGAGCAGAAATCAATGAATTAGAAACCAGGAGTACAGTAGAGCAGATCAACAGAACTAGAAGCTTATTCTTTGAAAGAATAAATAAAATTGACAGACCACTGGCAAGACTTATCCAAAGGAATAGAGAAAGGACCCAGATTATTAAAATTATGAATGAAAAGGAGAGGTCATGACCAATACCAATGAAATTGGAAGTATTATTAGAAACTTTATCAACAGCTATATGCCAATACATTAAGCAATCTGGAAGAGATGGAGGACTTCCTGGAAACCTATAAACTACCAAGAATGAAACAGGAAGAAATTGATTTTTTAAACAGGCCAGTTAATTATGAAGAGTTTGAAACAGTGATAAACAACCTTCCAAAAAACAAAACTCCAGGACTGGATGGTTTTCCTGGGAAATTCTACCAAACATTCAAGGAAGAAATAATACCTATTCTCCTAAAGCTATTTCAAAAAATAGAAATAGAAGGAAAGCTGCCAAACTCATTCTATGAGGCCAATATTACCTTGATCCCCAAACCAGGCAAAGACCCCGTCAAAAAGGGGAATTACAGACCGATTTCCCTAATGAATATGGATGCCAAAATCCTCAACAAGATCCTGGCTAATTAAATCCAACAGTACATTAAAAGGATTATCCATCATGAGCAAGTGGGATTCATCCCTGGGATGCAAGTGTGGTTCAACATTCGCAAATCTATCAGTGTCTTAGATTTTATGGAGAAGGAAAAAGCCAAAAGTCATATGATTCTCTCAATAGATGCAGAAAAAGCATTTGACAAAATACAGCATCCTTTCCTGATTAAAACCCTTCAGAGTGTAGGAATAGAGGGTACATTTCTCAATCTCATAAAAACCATCTATGAAAAGCTTACAGCAAATATCACTCTCAATGGGGGAAACCTGGAAGCCTTTCCCTTAAGATCAGGAACACGACAAGATGCCCACTCTCGCCACTATTATTCAACATAGTACTAGCAACAGCAGTCAGACAAGAAAAAGGGACAAAAGTTATCCAAATCGGCAAAGAAGAAGTCAAAATGTCTCTCTTTGCAGATGACATGATACTCTATATGGAAAACCCAAAGGAATCCACTCCCAAACTATTAGAAGTTATAGAACAATTCAGTAAGGTGGCAGGATACAAAATCAATGCCCAGAAATCAGTTGCATTTCTATACACGAATAACGAGACTGAAGAAAGAGAAATTAGGGAATCCATCCCATTTACAATAACACCAAAAACCATACGTTACCTTGGAATTAACTTAACCAGAGACGTAAAGGACCTATATCCTAGAAACTATAGATCACTTTTGAAAGATATTGAGGAAGACATAAAAAGATGGAAAAATATTCCATGCTCATGGATTGGAAGAATTAACATAGTTAAAATGTCCATACTACCCAGAGCAATCTACACTTTCAATGCTATCCCGATCAAAATACCGAGGACATTTTTCAAAGAACTGGAACAAATAGTCCTTAAATTTGTATGGANCAACAGCAGTCAGACAAGAAAAAGGGACAAAAGTTATCCAAATCGGCAAAGAAGAAGTCAAAATGTCTCTCTTTGCAGATGACATGATACTCTATATGGAAAACCCAAAGGAATCCACTCCCAAACTATTAGAAGTTATAGAACAATTCAGTAAGGTGGCAGGATACAAAATCAATGCCCAGAAATCAGTTGCNTAATGAGACTGAAGAAAGAGTAATTAGGGAATCCATCCCATTTACAATAGCACCAAAAACCATATGTTACCTTGGAATTAACTTAACCTGAG
>NW_023252443.1:0-727 GCF_002007445.2 Ailuropoda melanoleuca
AACCCAGAAATGGACCCTCGGCTCTTTGGGCAACTAATCTTTGATAAAGCAGGAAAAAAACATCTGTTGGAGAAAAGACAGTCTCTTATATAAATGGTGCTGGGAAAATTGGACAGCTACATGCAAAAGAATGAAACTTGACCACTCTCTCACACCATANTGCAAAAGAATGAAACTTGACCACTCTCTCACACCATATACAAAAATAAACTCCAAATGGATGAAAGACCTCGATGTGAGACAGGAATCCATCAAAATTCTAGAGAACATAGGCAACAACCTCTACGACATCGGCCAGAGCAACATTTTTCATTACACATCTCCAAAGGCAAGAGAAACAAAAGAAAAAATGAACATATAGGACATCATCAGGATAAAAAGCTTCTGCACAGCCAAGAAAACAGTCAAAAAAAACTAAGAGGCAGAATGGGAGAATATATTTGCAAAGGACACTAAGGATAAGGGACTGGTATCCAAGATCTACAAAGAACTTCTCAAACTCAATACACGATAAACAAATAAATCAAAAAATAGGCAGAAGATACGAACAGACACTTTTCCAACGAAGACATACAAATGGCTAACAGACACATAAAAAAAATGTTCAAGATCATTAGCCATCAGGGAAATTCAAATCAAAGCCACACTGAGATACGACCTTACGCCAGTTAGAATGGCAAAAATAGACAAGGCAAGAAACAACAATTGCTGGAGAGGATGTGGAGAA
>NW_023252444.1:0-516 GCF_002007445.2 Ailuropoda melanoleuca
AACTATATCAATAGTTTTCCTTTCTAGAGCTATAGTAAAATAAAATGAAGATCCCAAATATAACTTTGAAACGAATAGTTGAACCTCTTTCTCTTTGCCTGCACCAAAGAGCCAATTGTTATTTGCAAGAAAATATGACAATCTATGTTGGCCTCAAACTGTTCTTCAGCAGTGCCCAAGAATCATGCTTACATCACCTCACTTTCTCCACTTTTTTTTTCCAAAACTATTGTTCTCTCTTCAAACCTTCTTTCTTCCTAGAGCCACATGCTCTTGGTTATTCTGTTTCTGTTATACTCAATCCCACCCTTATAATCAGACACAGATTGAAACAGATGCTACTTGGATATAAATTTCTATACCCTAATGGGCANATTTCTATACCCTAATGGGCAGCTGCCAATAAATAAACATCAACATTTAAAATGCATGAACATTTATAAACAATTCTATCTCTAGGAATTTATCATACAAACATTCTCTCATGGACCCCTACACACATACACACACACACAC
>NW_023252445.1:0-171 GCF_002007445.2 Ailuropoda melanoleuca
AACTAATGAATCATCGAACTTTACATCGGAAACTGGGGATGTACTGTATGGTGACTAACATAATATAATTTTAAAAATTTTTTTAAAAAAAGAAGATGTGGTCCATATATACAATGGAATATTACTCAACCATCAGAAAGAACGATTACCCAACATTTGCAGCAACATGGA
>NW_023252445.1:445-691 GCF_002007445.2 Ailuropoda melanoleuca
TGTTATATGCAAGTAATGAATCATGGAACATTGCATCAAAAACCGGGGATGTACTGTATGGTGACTAATATAACAAAATAAATATTATTTTAAAAATTATAATAAAATAAAATAAAATGAAAAGGAAAGTTCCTCACCTTAGAAGCCCCTTCCGCCCAGGCAAGCCAGGCAGGTTGTTCACCCTAATTCCTTACAGCTGCCTTTTAGCAAGGTGGTATCTCCTCCTTGGCCCTTGAATTAATGTGA
>NW_023252446.1:0-2737 GCF_002007445.2 Ailuropoda melanoleuca
CACAAAGGACAGAGACTTACTGGCCCTGGAAGTGAGGGCTGGCACACGGGTGTGGGGAGCACATCCCGGGTTGCTGCAGGGTTTTTAGCAGCACCAATTGAAACAGAGTTAAAGGGGCCAGAACATCAGTGGAGAGCGGACTACGATCTCTCAGCTCTGAGACAGAGGCTAGGATACAGCCACTGCTGCTCTGACTCTCAGAAGAGGCACAGAAAACTGCCAGGGAAAGCCACCAGAGAACAAAAGCCCAGAAATACCAGCTCACGTTTTTCCCATCCCCATCCCCCCTCGCAGGGGACGGGGCAACTCTACCCAAACAGGATTTCCTGAATATCAGCGCGGCAGGCGCCTCGCCCAGAAGGCAGGCTGAAAAATCAGGAAGCCGACATCCCTAAGGTCCCTATAAAACAAGGGCAAACTGCCTGTGACCCGCACCCTTGAGACAGCAGACTGAGACCGTGAGCCGGGGTCACGCGCTACCAGACTTTTCATGGAGCTCCGGAACTCTGGTGTGCTCACTGGATCCAGACTGAGACTGGGAGCTCCAGGAGTGCGCGCGGGGTGGCTGACGGGGTTAGAAACACAAAGGACAGAGACGCGCCGGCCATGGAAGTGAGGGCTGGGACGGCGGGTGTGGGGTGCACTGCCCGGCATGCTGCAGGGTTGAGCAGCACCAACAGAAACAGGGTTAAAGTGGCCAGAACATCAGTGGAGAATGGGCCGCAATCCCTCCGTTCTGTGACAGAGGCTGAATTTCGGCCGCTACTGCTCTAGCTCTCAGAAGAGGCACAGCAGACCGCCAGGGAAAGCCGCCAGAGAACAAAAGCCTGGGAATACTGGCTCACAGGGTGCCCATCCCCATCCCCCCTCGAAGGGGACAAGAAGACTCTACCCAAACAGGGTTTCCTGAGTATCGGCGCGGCAGGCCCCTCCCCCAGAAGACAGGCTGAAAAATCAAGAAGCCCACAACCCAGGGCGCCTGAGTGGCACAGTCATTAAGCACCTGTCTTCGGATTAGGGTGTGATCACAGCGTTCCGGAAAGGAGTCCCTCATCGGGCTTCTCTGCTGGGAGCCTGCTTCTTCCTCTCCCACTCCCCTGCTTGGGTTCCCTTTCTTGCTGACTGTCTGTCTCTCTCTCTCAAATAAATAAATAAAATCTTTAAAGAAGAAGCCCACATCCCTAAGATCTCTATAAAACAAGGGCGCACGGCCTGGGTCCCAGTCAACAATTTGGGCTCTGGACAACCCCACAATCTCTCCTTATCAGAATGACGAGAATGAGAAGTCCCCCCCAGCAAAGAAAAGATAATAAGTCTGTGGCCTCTGCCACAGAAATAATAGATTTGGATGTATCCAAATTATCAGAAATGGAATTCAGAGCAACAATGGTCAAGATGATGAGTAAACTTGAAAAAAGCATTAACGAAAATGTTACTGAGAATATAGAATCCCTAAGGGCAGAAATGAGAGCGAATCTGACAGAAATTAAAAATTCTATGGGCCAAATACAGTCAAAACTAGAGGCTCTGACGGCCAGGGTCACCGAGGCAGAGGAACGCGTTAGCGAATTGGAGGATGGGTTAGTAGAAGAAAAAACGAAAATAGAAGATGGACTTTAAAAAATCCACACCCACGAATGTAGATTACAGGAGATCACTGACTCTATGAAACGATCCAATGTCAGAATCATCGGCATCCCTGAAGGGGTGGAGAAAAACAAAGGTCTAGAAGAGATATTTGAACAAATTGTAGCTGAAAACTTCCCTAATCTAGCAAGGGAAACAAGCATTCGTGTCCAAGAGGCAGAGAGGACCCCATCCAAGCTCAACCAGGACAAACCTACGCCACGGCATGTCATAGTGCAATTCGCAAATATTAGATCCAAGGATACAGTATTGAAAGCGGCCAGGGCAAAGAAATTTCTCACGTACCAAGGCAAAGGTATCAGGATTACGTCAGACCTGTCTACAGAGACCTGGAATGAGAGAAAGGCTTGGGGGGGCATTTTTAAAGCTCTTTCAGAGAAAAACATGCAGCCAAGGATCCTTTATCCAGCAAAGCTGTCATTCAGAATTGATGGAGAAATAAAGACGTTCCAAAATCGCCAATCATTAACCAATTTCGTAACCACGAAACCAGCCCTACAGGANCACAGAGGATATGAAGGGGGGTTCTATAAAGGTAAAAAAGCCCCAAGATTGATACAGAGCAGAAAGTCACAACCGATACAAACAAAGACTTTACTGGCAACATGGCATCATTAAAATCATTCAATAATCTCTATCAATCTAAATGGCTTAAACTCTCCCATAAAACGCCACAGGGTTGCAGATTGGATAAAAAGACATGACCCATCCATTTGCTGTCTACAAGAGACTCATTTTGAACCCAAAGATGCATTCAGACTTAGAGTAAGGGGATGGAGTACCATCTTCCACGCAAATGGACCTCAAAAGAAAGCTGGAGTAGCAATTCTCATATCAGATAGACTGGATTTTAAACTAGAGGCCATAGAGAGAGATACAGAAGGGCACTATATTATTCTTAAAGGAAGTATTCAACAAGTGGATATGACAATTATTAATATATATGCCCCCAACAGGGGAGCAGCAAGATACACAAGCCAACTCTTAACCAAAATAAAGAGNAAGTCTCAACGTTCACAGTTTAAACTCTCCCATGAAACGCCACAGGGTTGCAGATTGGATAAAAAGACATGACCCATCCATTTGCTGT
>NW_023252447.1:0-12892 GCF_002007445.2 Ailuropoda melanoleuca
TTTTTTTTTTAAGGTTTATTTATTTATTTAAGAGACAGAATTTGGGGGATGGGGCAGAGGGAGATGAAGAGAATCACAAGTAGACTCCCCACTGAGCACGGGGCCCAACAAGGGGATCCATCTCATGACCCTGAGATCATGACCTTGCCCAAAATCAAGAGCAGAAGGTTAACCGACTGAGCCACGTAGGCACCCCTAGATCTGTTACTTCTAATCAAGAAAGATGGGGTGGTTATAAAACAAATACTACAAAACAAAAATAAATGACTTAAAACAACTTAATAGATATATAAATATGATTAAATTTTTCCAAGACCATTTTATTACAGTGTAATAAGCAATCTGAAAAATGATACAAATGAAAGTTTTTAGATTTCTCACATTTTTTAAATCAAATATCCCACTTCATTTTCCACGTCCCGCTATATGTTTTAAGAAGATATTTATGGAGGAAGTTGCTTAATTTTACCAATGGAATTTTGTGTTACTAAGGTTTGTTCACAATTAAGTATTGTATTCTCTGACCTTTCTGAATGCTAATTTTAAACAAATCAGGTCTTTAAACTCTTGCATATTTTGAAGTCTTTAGGATACCGTTACTTGCAAGGAAGGAGATTTTGTGCATGCATTTCATAGCATATCTACTCATTGAGTGAGACACTTCCAACACTCTGGATTATAATTATTAAATTATATTTAATTATTATTTTATTTATTATTATTAAGTAATTATAATTATTATTATTAAAAGGGTTTAATAATTTTCCCATATCCTTACATTATATCTTAGCTAATTTATCAGGAAAAGTCAGCAGAAACACTCTTTTCCCCCCTTTATTCCACTATCCCCCTCCTCTATTATCATTCTCCGACTATTTCTAAAGCCTTTAGAATCCATTCCATATTCTTTGTTTTTGTGGACATGTTATCCCCGACAACATGCAAGATTTTACTTTTTCCAAAACCCCTAAAGGACAGAGCCTTTTGTGAAGAAGCTGGGTCCTTTATCCTCTTTATCAAGGAGGCTGTAGAGGTAGCAAAGGAGGTAGAAGGAAGAAGCTGGCAGAGGTTCTGAGGGCCCAGTGCTGCCGAGCATCATTGTTCCTGTCCAGCTCGCTTACGTCTCTGGGGATTTAACAGAATATTCAATGGTAGCTGTGACACAAAATAATACTCAAGTTCAAAAAGTCAATGCTAAAAAGACAAAAAGCTTCCTACCCTTTCTGTTTCCTCAGGCCTTTCTGTGAGCTTGGCACAACTCAACTGAATTGAGAAGTCTTACCTTGCTCTATTTTTCCCACTGTCCTGGAAGTCAACCGCAGGGCAACTGCAGAAAGACCACTTGTCCTGGATTCTCCAGTTTCCTTGATTTGTACCTCTTTTCTAGGGACAATTCCTGTTTGAAGCATTTATTTACATCAAGGTCTCCTCTCTTGCATATGGATCTTTAATAAAAGAAATGGGTGTTATATGATGTGGGGAACAAAGGCAGAAGAAAAATTATTAAATTTCCTTACTACCTACAGCCCATTGACAAATCTTTGAAACAGGCTGAGTGACATTCCTCTAGGGACTCAGCAAAATGTTGACATTTTGCTAAGGGCAAAAGGCAATCCTAGCCTGACCCCACCTCCCCCAGGATCCTGTAAGTCTACCTTAACGTATAAAAATTCCTTTGGAAACTTCCTTTATCTCTAAACGCCCCAAGATATGTATTGACAATCATCCCCCAAGCATATGGTCCACCGATAAACATCTGAAGTCTCTCGTGACTAAGGTTTTATTAGACGGTAATAGATGACCTTTTCCCAACAATAGCTAGCCCCTTCATCCTGGAAATTCCAAAATTCTTCAGAAACTTATGCTATCCCTAACCCCTCCCAACTTGAAAGTATATAATGGGCCATTCCTCATGACCCCATGGCAGCTCTTTCTGTCATGGGTCCTGTCCCCGTGCTTTGATAAAATCACCTTTTTTGCACCAAAAACATCTCAAGAATTCTTTCTTGGCCATCAGCTTCAAACCCTAACGTCTTTCCTACATCATCATAGTTTTCAGAGTACAGGTCTTTTACCTTTTTGGTTAGCTTTATTCCCAGGTAAATACAAAATTGAAAAGGGGGAAAAAAAGGAAATGCGTATTGCACTGGGCATAGGAACATTAGGAGAAATTCAGCATGGAATGTTAATCTCATTAATGGTATCTTGACAATACCCTGTCTGGGCCCAGCATGTTTCCCTAACAGAGAGCCAAATGAGCTCTTCTAAGTCCCTTTAGGGACTAACTACTCCATACTCCTCTGCTTACTGCACCAAGCTGTGAATCCACCTGCCCTGCCAAATCTGGGGTTTCCAAACAACTAGAAAATGACATCAGATAGAACCAGTGGTACAAGGCCAATCCATCATTAGTTAATTTTTAATGGCTATGACCAGGTCTGTAATACCTCACCAGTTGCTGAAATATGTGGGAGCAATCAATATTTTATTTTGTTTTAATTATTATTTTTAATGTACCTATAAGGGATTGAGTTAATTATATAGTTCATGGAATATTATGATCATTAATTTGCTTAAGGCCTATACATTTTTTGGGGAGCCTGAGTGGCTCAGTGGTTAAGCGTCTGCCTTTGGCTGAGGGCGTGATCCCCACGTTCTGGGATCGAGCCCACATTAGGCTCCTCGGTTGGGAGCCTGCTTCTTCCTCTCCCACGCCCCCTGCTTGTGTTCCCTCTCTCGCCGGCTGTCTCTCTCTCTCTCTGTCAAATAAATAAATAAAATCTTAAAATCTATAAATTTTTTATCTTTTCAATTTCATTTATTTATTTATTCAGGTACTTTTCTCTTCATTTTACTATCCTCTGATTTCTAACAACCCCAATAAGGAAATCATGCAAAAGTGCCTGATGTGCATTCTTTAGTTACTACGTGTCAGGCTACAATATATGTCCTTTTTTTAGCTTGATAAAATTTTTACTAACACGAATGGTCCTGTATAATAATTTGTGATATTGGTTGGTTTGGTCCATTCCACACCATATTTCTAAGTCCATCCGGTCTGTCGTCTTGGGTTTTCTTTGCTTGTTTCAGTCCAGCCTATGTTAACATACTCATTAAGTCTGCTGCTTCCAGCTGCCACGCGTATTCAACTGTGTGCATTAGCTACATTTTTGTTCATACCCTCCTATAATTTTTTATACATTTCTTTAATTTATGTGAGCATGTATTTAGGATGTATGTCTAGCAGAAGAGTTTCTGGGTTACAGAGAGTATGTGCCTTTTATTTAATGGAAAAACTACAGTTTTTGCTTCAGCAAAAAGAAGTGTGTGAGAGTTGCCATGTCTCTAGTCTGAAACGGAAGTTCGTACTACCCGGTTTTTCTAACTTTCTGTCAGTCTAATTGACATAAATTGATTTCTCAATGTTTTTTAGCAGTTTTATTGATATGCAATTGACATCCAAGAAACAGTATCTTTAAATTGTACATCTTAATAGGTTTTGACATGTAAAATGATCACCACAATCAAGGTAGTGAAAATATCTATTACACCTAAATTTTTCTTCATTTCCTTTCCCAATTTTTCCCTTTCCTATCTGGTTGCTTTTTTTTTAGCCCCTCCGCTGATTACAATGCCTAGAGACTGCACTGCTGTGGTGCATAGAGGTGAGTACTCCCATTTTTCATTGTTCCTGATCTTAGGCAGAAAGCTTTCAGATGCCTTTTATCAGTTTGAGGAGATTCTCTTCACTTTCTAGTTTACTAAGAATTTACAGGGAATGGGTGTTAGAGTTTACTAATTTTTTTCTGCATTTGTAATTTATATGATCCTATGATTATTCTTTTTAAGCTCATAAATAAAATATTACTTGATTTTTTAATGTTAACAAACCTTGCATTTCTGGGATAAAGGCCAATAAATCATGATGTATTTTCCTCTGTATATTTTGTAGGATTTTATTAATTTTTTAAAGTAATATTTGCATCTATGTTTATAATGGATCCTAAGCTTTAGTGCTCTTTTCTTTAATATTTTGATATAGGTGTTTTATTATTGTTTTGTCCTTAAATGTTGGTAGAATGCTTAAGTGAAGACATATGGTCCTGAGTTTTCTCAGGGAGAGGGCTTTTAACTAAAATTTCAATTCTGTTGTAATATATGCTACTCAGCTATTTGTGTCTCCTTGAGGGAGTCTTGGTAGCTTGCTTCTTTCAAAGAAATGGGTTCACTTCAACTATGTTATGAAGTGTATTGTCATTATTTTGGAGGAATAGCATCTCTGGATTGAAGTTTATCAATTTTAGTGATCTTTTCAAGTAAGTGATCTTTTTGTTTCATTGGGTTTCTCTATTGTTCCCAATTTTTATTTCATTTATTTCCAAACTTTGATCTTACTTGCTTTCCTTAATTTGGATTTCATTTGCTCTTCTTTTCCAAATTCTTTTTAAAAAGATTTATTTATTTATTTGAGAGAGAGAGAGAGAGAGCATGAGCAGGGCATGGGGGGCAGACAGAGGGAGAGGGAGAATCTGAAGCACACAGCATGCTGAGTGTGAAGCCCCAGGAGAGGCTCAATCACCAGACCCTAAGATCATGACCTGAGCTGAAAAAAAGAGTTTGCTGGCTCCCCATTCTTTTTCCAAATTCTTAACATGAAAATTAATGTCTGTGATATCTTATTGTGCTGTCTTAACATATAGGCATTTAGTCTTATAAAGTTTCTCTTAAGTAATGTCTTAGCAGCATCCCACATATTCTGCTAGGTTGTGTTTCCATTTTTGTTTGGATTAATATGTATTCTAATTTCCCTTTTGGGATCCTACTGTTACTGATTTCTAATGCAATTCTACTGTGATCACAGGACATATTTTATGTGACTTGCATTATTTTTAATTTATTGAAACTTCTTTTGATTTCCAGAATACAGCTTTTCTTGGTAATATATCCCATGTGCACCTGAAAATAATGTGTGTTCTGTTATTTTTGGATGGAATGTTCTACCAGAGTCAATTAGTTGGTAGTATTAATTCAAGTCTTCCAATACGCTATCTGGTTTTTAGTCTACTTGCTATTCCTTTCAAGAGCATATCTCTCTAATTATCCAGATTATAATATGGAATATATGTATTATTTATTAATTTTAACTGCTCTGTGGAAGTTTTGTGTGTTGTTAACATACAGATTTCAATTACATTCTGAATCTTTTGTTTCAATATCAGCTACTCTGACATATCGAATCTATTGAGGAAGGACTAAAGCTGTGCACAAATCTTATCCTTCCAATTGTAAAGGGGAGGCAATCAGTCTTAGGATGATGACGCAGGACCAGTGAGGATCACATCCCTTTACTTTTACTCCAACAGATAATTTTTCTGTTAAGGTTTTAACTATTAAATTCTTAGAATTATGAAGAATTGGAAGGGAACAGTCATCTTAGGTTGTAAACCAGTATCTCTGAAGGTAAAGGAAAGATAATGTACCTATAGAACAAGAACTCAAGTCATCTGATCAGTCACTTTCAGATGCTTTCAAAGCTGTTCATCCCAGCAGGGTTTACCCTACCCTATAGCTCTTGGTAGATCTATACTGTAAAACTTACTTTGATTTGTATTTCAGTATATGGAAGGCCTGAATAACTATATGGGAGGCCAAATTAGCTATTTCCATTTTTTTCAAAAAGGCAGAAAATTATTAGAAGATAATGATGGTATTAAAGAAATGGGCAGAACCAATCTTCAAGAATTTCCTTCACTGAATACTCTGACTGCTGTCTCAGATGTGTTTCACCCAAGGTGGGAGCCATGAACACTTTACCTCCCCCCACACACACACAGATTAGTTCCTAAATTCTCCAAAGGTTTCTAATTTTTTTGTAAATTATCTCTTGTATGATTTTCTCTCATTTACCTAGGTTCATCAAGGTTGATCTTGATGGAGGGAGCCTGCATCCCTTCAAAACTTCTCCCCAGAACATCCTATAAATTAGAACTCTATGAATTGCACCACAATATAACTGTGAAGATTCTAGATAATTAATTTATCTCTTTTGTATGTTGATTATTTTGTACTCTACAGATATTAAGAGAAGTTTAAAATTCACTTGAAAAGTAAATATAAAATTAAATTTAATTCAGCTGTTATTTAACATTTTAGAACAAACAAACAAAAAAAGAATTAATTTTGACTGTCACAAGTAAGGAAAATATAGAGCAAATGTCCCCCTGCACTCTTCTTCCAACACTTTTATGCCCCGAAGCTGTCTGTGTATTGAAAAGGAAATAATATATTCTAGACTGAAATATAAATCAAAGTAAGTTTTACAGCATAGTTCTACCAAGAGCTTCTGTATGTAAATCCCTTTAGCAATTTAACTGGGCATCTAGAGATATGTGGCTATTGGGAACAACTGAAAGTATAAAACTAAAACATATGAAGAAGATAATTATAATGCCTATATGCATGAAGAATCAGGAATCATCTTTTACCTGAAGGACAATTTACTAGAACTTGAAGGAGTCTTGAGACTAAGTGCTAACAATGTGTATAGGATCATTATATGCGAGGTTGGATTTTAGAGTCCTACTCTGAAATTCCCCACAAATTTGAAAAAGGAATAAGTTATCTCATGAAGTAATAAAGTGATTCATCTCCTTGACTACAGCTGCATGTGAAATTGCTGAAATTGATAACTCTGAATATCAGACTATTGTCTTTTATTTCTTTGAAAGTATATTTTTCATAAATATTCTTGCATGAATCTCATATTTCCTTCAAATTAATAAGGCAGCAATATTTGCTATTCATTATAAGTCTATTATAAACATAGGAACATTTGATATAAGAGAAAGGAACTATACAATTATATAAAATTAGAACCGGTGAAAAGTCTTCAAAAATAAGAGTACCCAAAGAAGTGTTTGCATTCCTGTCTTTGTATTCATAGCACCAAACACATTGTGCCCATTAACCTAACAGTAACTTTGATTGACAGCTCAGTGATTAAGTGGTTCCCCTTCATTAATGAAAACTACTTACTTATTTTTATATTTTCAATATGTAGAATAGCTCAACTATTGACTCATTAACTACTGCCTAAAATGTATTTGGCACCTAACAGTAGGGAAAAAATCAGTAATTGATAGATTGAAGCTATTACCAGGGAGAAAAGCTCATCATTTATAATTTTTATTTTAGAACAAAGTTGAAACTAGCAAAAAAAAAGAGGTTTTATATTTCACAAACAAAATCATTATTTAAAATGATTCATATTCTGTAAGAATTCAAAAGTTGCCAAATCTAATCACTTACAAATAATTGCACTTTTATAAAATTCTTAAAAAGTTTAAGTGCATCAGCATGCTAAAGCATATTTAAGTTAGATGATCCTTTTAAAAGTATAGAATTTACATTTCTTCGGTGACTCACTTGGTTTCAGACGGATAGCACTTTAAGATTAGTGACTATTGCCATATGTGTTTCATAATTCAGTAATATTCTAATCTTGTTAAAAGCATCACTTTAGATACCATTCCATTCAGGTTCTACTTCGTTTTTCTTCTTTATCATCTAAAGTGAGTGTAATGTTCATATTCATTAAAAAATATCCCAATTTACTTTCACCACTTATTAAATATTCATATCTGCCATATGCCATTGTTTAATAAATTTGCAATTGCTTTAAAGAACACCTCCCACCAGCAAATTGATGTATACATTGTTTATTTTTAATATGTACAAAACAGCCAGAATGTCAAATGTCATAAATGCATCAAGATTTTAGTCAATTTTTTTATTAAACAAACTAGACTAATAAATACAGCAGAAAAATCCTTCTATTCGGAGTATCTATACCTCCTACTTGGGGGAGGGGGAGAATCTCCATTTATTTCCATGACAAAAAGGAAGTAATGCATTTTGTAAACCAGGGAATTCTTCTCCGGCAAAGAGTAGATATAGTTTGCTAGAGTTGTCTACACCCATAAAATATATTTTAGGAAAATAGAAACTATTTTGTCTGAAAGTTGAAAAAATCAAACTAGTAACAATGACAAACAGGCTGATTAAGCTTATCCAAGGGCAATGCCCAAACTTGCTCTTATCTCAAGTAAGAGGAGTTTATTATCAAATTCATAGGCTCATAGAAATGACAATTTTTCAAGAATGAGTAATATTCACATAAAGAGAGAAAATACTTAATATTCCCCTTGGACTTTTGTTCCCTTCACTATAGAGATTCTATTCAGATTTGTATACCTTAAGTAATGTTCACAAAATGATGAAAGCTTCACAGAACTATCTTTTTTCATTGCAACACATTAAGTCATATATTTTCAAAGTGGCCTGGCATCGATAGCACAATGGAAAAAAGCTTCTTGGGAAAGAGTCATGCCCTCCTACTTAGCAGTTAGATGCATAATGCGTCTATATATGAATGAATAATATTGGAATTAATGAAGTAAAATTATAATCATTTCTTGGACTATCATAAGTTTATGTTCTTTGCTTATATACTTAATATCAGTAATTCCCAGTGGTTTAATGATCTAAAATGCCCATATGTACAGCACGATGTTTAAATGATTGAAATTTCTAAAAATAAAATTAAGTTCACGATAAGACAATATTACTTTAAAATGTAATATAATACAAGATACATACAAAAGGTATCATGAATTGCATAAGCGTGAATTGTGCAGTTGGGCAAGGAAGCAAATACAGTGATTTTCTATGACTTCAAATGATTGATTAAACACATCATAAACATAGGTATTATCATGATAGTATGACATGATGTTAAAATGTAAGTTTCATAGGGTGCTGGAGATATAGTATATATAATATAACAAAGCGAGATGGGAGGTAAGCCAATATGCAGATTAATAAAGAAATAAACTAGAACTCTTATTTGTAAGAAGAATTTCCACTTCGTTAGGAGTTTCAACATTCACAAGGAGAGAGATGACTGTGTACCCCTCACCTTAAACTCAACAAAAAGGCAACAGTGACACAACTCAGAAACAGTGGTACTTGTCTCCCACATTCAATGAGACCCTTAGGATTTATGTCTGGTACATATGCCTGAAGAATCTAAGACTAGATTCTACCACTATTGGCATGTAGTAGTATGGAAGGGAGTGGGAAGAAAGGAAGAGAGGAAAATAAAGAGGGAGGAAGAGAAGGAAGGAGAAAAGGAGGGAGAGAGAGAAAGGAAAAAAAATAGAGTGTTTTAGGAAGAAGCATTATCAACAGCATGGCAAATGTATTTGCCATGGACTGAGATGAGTCATATAAGACAGATTTTATTTTCACTCCCCATTATATTCAATCCCCAAAGAACTTAAGATGCCCAAGGAAGAATGAGGAAAATCCTAAGGAGCTGTCTATGGAGCAGCAGCTAGAGTTTGAAAGACTTTATTGTCTGTGAAATGAAAGTTGCAGGTGGAAGGGAGCCGTAAGGAGTCTCTACAAACCCATAAAATGTCCTCCATGAGATTCAGGCTTAAACCCTTGCCTTGAGGCCCTTTAAAATGACTATAAAGTAGGAAGTCTTTGCTTCTCCCTATTTTCTACCCATATTCTCAACCTAGCGGGGCTCAAAATTCCTGATGAGCATTCCAGTGGAAGAGGTAACTGTCCAGTCTTCATCATATCGTAACTCAGCAGAAAACAGGTTCCACATAAATATGACTCATTGGGAAGAGTGGAGAAGATTTAACTCCAAACCAACACTGGTTATGATTACTTAATAAAACTAGGAATTTTAATTACTTAATTGTAATAATTGCAGCTTGTTTCTACCATTTGAGAGAAATCATAAAAGTCATGATTCAGCACAGCATGATGATTGTGTTAATACCACTGCATTGTATATTTAAAAGTTGCTGAGAAAGTAGGTCTTATGAGTTCTCATTACAGGAAAAAAATTGTAAGCATGTACGGTGATTGATGCTAGACTTATTGTGGTGATCTTTGTTAATATCCACAAACATTGAATTGCTATGTTGTACACCTGAACCTAATATGCCATATGTCAATTATCCCCCAACAACAAAAAAGAAAAATAGTCATGATTTTTACTACAGTTTTCATGCACCTTCATAATAAAAGTTTCTCTGCTAAATGAGCTTTAAATGTTAGTGGGAAAGAACAATAAAGCTGTTTCTTGTTGCTATTCCATGATCCATGTTTATTCAATGTGCATATTAAAGTAGAAAAGAAAATTTCATGTAGATATCAAAATACACATAAATATCCTTGAATGTAAAAATATTTTTAATAACACAATAAAGTTTTCTCTCTCAACTTGAATTGTTTTTTTAAAAAAAATTGGTTGACAAACATTAATGACAGAAATCTTAAATACTTTATACAAACAACCCCAAAACTGCCAAATATATTCACGATGTCAGGGAAATCTCTAGGCAACAGAGGTGATCAATGCAGAAACAAAGTAAAATTAGAAGGGAACTGAATCAAAGCAGGCACTCTTCAGAATAATTTGTAGAAGTTAAAGGGATTTTGATTTTCAGGCCTCTATGTCTTTTCTATATCGTTTCACAGCAATCACAAGAGTCCAAGAGGTTGTGTATCAATCACACTTCAATTAAAAAAAAACAACAATCCAAGCACTGTAATATAATGGATGTCACATGTGAGTATGAAACTGAAAACTTTATTAGAGCACTGACTGAAGTCTAATCACTTCTTACTTTCCTACCTTAGACATTATAAAAACCAACCTACTCTTTTGACATCTCATTTTGAAAATAACAAATTTGTCATGAAATCAGATCTCTAAATTCAAGCTTATTGATATCTCAATTGGCACAGTGGCATAAGAAGCTATATATATTACTTACATTCTTATTACTAACCCAGAAGAAAGATAAATCACTGTTAGGTCTCAGAAGATAATCAAGAAATGGGCAAGAGAATTATTTAATTTCCTATATAATGAGAAATTGGATTAAAAATAAAATTGTTCAAACTTCTACTTAATTCAGTCTTACCAACTTTCCTATATTCTAATTTCTCAGTGAGTAAAGGAAATTAAGAAGCTTACATTGATATTCTTCAGAACTTCATTCAATAAACATCTGTGTAACAGGCAATTTTCCAAGAAATAGAGCGACAGTAGTGAATGCTATCAGATACAGATGCTGTTTACATCAAGAAAGCATCCTAATGAGTTCAAGACTGTATTTTTGAGGAGGGCACAAAATGATCCCTTGTCATGTAGGAAGAAACTGTAACTTCTAAATTCTATTCTTAACTTAAAAAAGGCTCCAAAGTTTTATCCCTCCAATTCTAAAATAGCTCTTGACAAGCTCACTGACAACTTTGACAGTGCCAATTCCATGGGTCAATTCTCAATCTTCAGGATATCCAGATTCTCAGTGGTAATTACTATACCTTTCTGCACTTGCTCTCCAGGCACCTCACTGACCTAGTTTTCCATCACACCTTTGCTCCTTTTGTCTCATGTACTAGATTTTCTCCTTTCCAATTTCTAATTGTTGCTGTGCCTTTTTTTCTGTTTTTCAGTAACTTCTCCCTTTACAACTCCTCCTAGGTGATCTCATGCATTCCTCTAAGTCTAAATACCATCCATACCTTGATGATTTTCAAATTTTATTGAGAGTTGTGATGGCTCTCCTGAAATCTTGAACCATATATCCAAGTACATGTTTGATGTCTCCATTTAAATGCCTCATAAGTATCCAAATAGTACTTGGCCAGAGCTAAAATACACATTTCTACCTCCAAATCTGTGATTCTCTACATCACACCACCACCTATCCAGGTGCTTATCCAAAAAACTTGATGGCATCCTTGAATGATCCTTGTCTCATATCAATGCATCAATAGATTCTCTTGCTTTTTGGTCACAGGTTCTAGTCCTTACCCTTTATACTGATCTAACCAAATTACTTCACACTCATTTCTAGCTATAATTTCCTTCTTCACAGAATCTGAATGACTTTTTGAATATGTCACTCTTATCATATCACTTCTCCAATGAATTTTTCCAAAAGTTTTCTGTAACACATAGGAAAATATGTGATGAGCTTACAATAGCTACCTCACCATATAAACTTGCACCCCAAAACACTCCCTGACTTCTTATCTTTATTTCCCTTATTCTTGTCATTTCAGTCAAGACTGCATTCCTCACAATTCTACAATTCTTTGAATGCACCAAACAAATGCCTACTTCAGAGTTTAGAGCTTGCTCTTTCTTCTACTCTCCTCTCAGACATTGGCATGGTACCAATTCACATTTTATTTAAACATCTGCTAAAATGTTACCTCTCTGACTTATTTAAATATACCTGGCTCATATTTCGTTCTGTGTTCATTGTCTGCTTTCTTTTACTTCATACCACTTGCCACTATATGATATGATATATGATATGATATTCTTATTTGTTTATTGTCTATGTACTCCTTCCAAAATGTAAGCTTCATCAGGGAAGAGAAATTATCTTTTACTCACTCTTTTGTAGTATCTAGCAGAAAGTAAGTACTAAAAAAAGATATCAAGCAAAGGAATGCTTACTAGATATGGTACCATGATGGAAGAGTGTTAGTTTCATAATGTGAAAATGGTGCTAATATTCATCTTCAGGGTTATACAACTGCAATGTATTATAGTGTACCTGTTCCAAAATAATTGAAGTTAAAAACATGTACATGTATGTATGTATGTATATTTATATAAATGGTTTATATATATATTTGAAGTTAGAAATCTATATATTAGTATAGGTACATGTTATACATGAGTTGAAGTTTAATTATATTTTATATAATAAATAAGATATACTTTTCTAATTATTTTATATTTATTATACTTTATACAATATATTTTAACTTTATATTTAATATATAA
>NW_023252448.1:0-187 GCF_002007445.2 Ailuropoda melanoleuca
AATATATGTAATCCCTAAACCTCCTCAGGGCATGTCCAACTGTCCTCCCAGTGCTGACCATCCTTCTCGGATCTGCTGTCATCCTGTATCCTCCTCGAAAAATTCTGAATGTTCCCAGGAACAGGGTGGCAGGAGGGGAGTCTCAGGAGGGGCTTCCCAGATCCTGTGCCCCAGAGGAAGCTGTGAC
>NW_023252448.1:355-526 GCF_002007445.2 Ailuropoda melanoleuca
AGTTTCCAGGGGAGAGTCTGAGGACGAGCGTGCTAGGTGATGGGTGCACCTGTGACCTGGGATGGGTGCCACTCACTCTCCTCCTGGACAGGGATGCCCGTCACCCTTCTCTCCAGGAGACCTGTGGGGGACATTCTCCCCAGGGCTGCTGGTCCCCGGACCAGATACCTG
>NW_023252449.1:0-746 GCF_002007445.2 Ailuropoda melanoleuca
TTGTTGTTTGCTTGAGTATAATGAAATTTCATTCAATCTAAAGAGAGCCTGATTTGCTTTTCTAGCCTTTGTGGGGATCAACTTCCAGTCAGTACTAGAACCAACAGTCGGCTGTGCAGATGCATATACCTTTTTTGCTTGGCACCCTGGGAACTTCCCTGGGTGCTCTGCGGAGTCCGCATCTCTGTCACAATCTTACTGGTCAAAGGGATGACCTTATTTAATACAGTCCTTTAGAATGGTCTTAAATGAAATGGCAGTAATTTGGTTGATGGAAATAAAGATCAAATTCAGGGTGTAAAGTACGGTCACAACCATAGGATAACATTACATTAAAAAAGTATGTGTTAAGATTATACCTGGTGTTGGGTAAGATATGGGAGAATGAAGGCAAGGACAAGCAACGTTTAATATGCAGAAAAGTAATTTGGACACAGTGAAGGAAGAAGAGAAAAGATACTTTGAAATGGAATAAAACAATGTTAGGATATCCTGTGGATAAGAGGTGAAATGCATATAAGTATGATTTCAAAATAGATATTAGTGAAAATAAAGCAACAGGAAAAATGAAAGCAAGTGCCAATCTTTGAGATATACTTTGCAGATTACAATAGGAAATGTGAAATACTAGGTTAGATTTTTATTTTTATTTTTTATTTTTTTTTAAAGATTTTATTTATTTATTTGACAGAGATAGAGACAGCCAGCGAGACAGGGAACACAAGCAGGGGGAGTGGGAGAGGAAG
>NW_023252449.1:765-1029 GCF_002007445.2 Ailuropoda melanoleuca
GCAGGCTCATAGCGGAGGAGCCTGATGTGGGGCTTGATCCCACAACACCGGGATCAAGCAGATGCTTAACCGCTGTGCCACCCAGGCGCCCCTAGGTTAGATTTTTAAAACATATTATTGAATGCAATATGAAGGTGTGTGTGTGTGTGAAAAATATTAGATTCATTTGGGAAGAATATATAGTATCAAAAACACCACAACCATTTTCTCATGTTTTATAAAGTGAAATTGTTATATGGCTCATTCTGTCCCAATTGAGATAAT
>NW_023252450.1:0-1294 GCF_002007445.2 Ailuropoda melanoleuca
AATAGTACAACCCACTTTGAAAACGGTGGGCAGTTTCCTCTGTAACAAAACATGAACTTATCATAAGGCCCAGCAATTTCAACATATGTATTTATTCAAGAAAAATGAAGGCCTAAAAACACATACCTGTGTGTGATTACGTACAACTGGTTTAGTCACCGTCACCAAAGTATGGAGAAAAAAACAGCATCCACCAACTTTCCGGTAGATAAACCGACCATGGCACATCTATACTCCCGCATGAGACTGAGTGTGGGAATCTCAGCACTACAGTGTGTGAAAGAAACACCAGACCCTGACAACGAAATGAGTACAACCTTGGTTCCAGGTCACTCTGAAAACGGCAAAATTACACGGAGAGGCATTAGACCATGGTTTACCAGGGATGGGGGAGCAGGGATGGGGACTGACTGCAAGGCTGAAGCCAGGAACATTCCAGGCGATGGGAATGTTACCTCTGTTGTGGTTGTAAAAAGTCTGTAAATACATTTGTCAGAGCTCACTAAATTGTGCTCTTAAGAACGGTAAATCACACTTGAAGTAAGAATTCACTATTTGTCACTTATTCCTCTAACAAGCTGATTAGAAGGAAAATGAAGTTCTCACTGGAATGCAGTGTATGGATTGTAAACCGAGAAAGGGTACATGTGGTGAGAGGTCGGTGGGCAGCAGTGAGTGTCCAGACTCACCCCCGTGTCTAGGTAGGTGATTCAAGACACACCACACGGTCACGGCTCTTCTGGAACTCCGTAAACAACAGCTGTTTTGTATGGATTCAAAGGAAGACCCTAATTCATTTTATCAATGTCCCATTTTAGCAAAATGAACCCATAATATCATCTCAGCTTAAGCACCACTCTTCTTCTGAACATCCCCCACCCCTGAACAAGGAAACCTTTAAGAAGTACTGAACCTGGGTTCAGGCTTGGAAGGAGCTCACCAGGTTCCGGGAAAGCTTCCCCCCGAGACCTGAAGACAGCTGCCATCTCACGTGGTAGAGAAGAGGAAGTTTTGTTGGTAGGGACACTGTCTCCGGGACAAAGGAAAAGGACGGCTGATCTCTCCCTGACCATTGGAGTTTTTAGATATTTTCGGTAATGGACTTAGAGAATGACTTTCTCCATGGGTTTCAGTAAGGGTGACTTGACGTTCAGCTTTTCCCCCAGTTTAATTCAGAGTCCTTTTGCATAAAACATTTTTTTATGAGTCAGTATCTTCAATGAGTTTTATTCATTTTGGAATCCCTGAGTATCGTGGTGTATTTAATTCTCACGGTCGTCTTCAGCAATTATCT
>NW_023252451.1:0-5091 GCF_002007445.2 Ailuropoda melanoleuca
TTTGAATGAGGGCATCTGTTTCTTAGGTAAGAGAAATTGTGGCTGATAAATACTTGGCCTTCAGTAATACTTAGTAAGAACACAAGTTGCCTTACCAACATACAAACAATTTTCATGTATTCCTTGTGTTGCAGAAATAGCTGTACCTCATTTTTGCTCAAAAATCCATTCACAGCCATCACATTTATTCTCTTATCAAATTTCCCTTCAAAATAATAAGTATTGTCTCTAAAACCAAGTTGTTTCCACATTTGCCCATCATAACCCTTTTAAATTGAAGAAAACAGAAGAACAGTAACATACCTTTGATAGAGGAAATCATGCACCTGTTCCAGTTGTTCTTCTTGGACTATGATTGATTTTCTCCATAACCCTTTACAATCCTCCAACTCAGTATTACCGGTTTAAAAGAAGTGAAATGCACAAAGCTTGAAATCAAACTCAAGTAAGGACTGAGACTTCGATCAGGAACTACCTTAAGCCAAAGGCAAAATCTATTATTGGCTAATAGTGCATTTTTTTGCTGTTGTTTTTCTATATGAAAGCACTCTTACATCCAACCACAGAATAAGAATAACTACTAATTGGTTTTCTGCTCAAAGAGACGTATCATTGGTTGGCAACTAAGTTAGCAAGAATAGTATTTTCACCCACTCACAGCTTTAAAAATGAGAAGGAAATCTGATGTACTGAATATAGATAAGAAAATCTTTCAGATTCAATAAACTTGGTGAAGAAATATTCTTATTTTCCTTTAAATTCTGATGGGTATTATGATGACCATTGTCTTTAAAAAAACATAATCAGCATCAAATGCAAAAAATGAGGAATTAAAATACCATTTTGTGAGTCTTTACAAATTTTAATATTGTTAAAAGTAAACTTTTTAAAAGATTAAAAATGGAAAGATATATAAAGATNGCATTGTCTTTAAAAAACATAATCAGCATCAAATGCAAAAAATGAGGAATTAAAATACCATTTTGTAAGTCTTTACAAATTTTAATATTGTTAAAAGTAAACTTTTTAAAAGATTAAAAATGGAAAGATATATAAAGATAAAATTAATATTTCCACCCACATACTTCCCATTCCAACATCCTAAAATGACAATATGAAGATCCAGGTGTATGTACTTCCACCAGATTTTCCAAGTCTGTACAAAGACACACATCTATCTTAGCGGACGTCGTGTTCCTGCACCAGATTCATGAAGTGTTTGCCACAGCTATTGTAAGTACATCTGTAACATGGTTTTCACTGTCAGTTATCTTCAGGATGGCCTCAGCTGAATAAAACTGACTCTGCAAAGCTCATGTTTGCTTACAGGGGCAGTCAACATCTAAAGATGGCTCATCTCAGGGGTGAAAAGGCCCACTCCCTCATCCCAACTGAGAACAAATCTGAGAAGTATGCCAGCTCTAAAACATGCATGAAGTAGATGGGGGCTTTTATTGGTTCTTGATCATGAATCTTCTTCCCTCCCCAATCCTGTTTCAGCCCCTTCCTCATAGGGATGTGAAGAGTACTCCTAATAAACATCCAGCTTAGTGATCATCTCAGAAGATTTATAAAGACATTTGAAATAACATTATACTATTTCACAAATAGAGTAAGAGCCTTAAAACAGTATAATTTTAATTATCCAATCTCTGCTTTTGTGCATCTTTTGTCTTATATTTTACTGCTATGTATGCTATAACCCCCCCACTACCTTCTTATTANCTCCTAATAAACATCCAGCTAGTGATCATCTCAGAAGATTTATAAAGACATTTGAAATAACATTATACTATTTCACAAATAGAGTAAGAGCCTTAAAACAGTATAATTTTAATTATCCAATCTCTGCTTTTGTGCATCTTTTGTCTTATATTTTACTGCTATGTATGCTATAACCCCCCCACTACCTTCTTATTATTTTTGCTTTAAATGGTCAATATTTTATTAAAGAAATGTAATTATACACATACACAGAAGGAGAGACAGGAGTGGGAGAGAGAGAGATTGACCTTCACAAAGATACTAAAAAAATGTCTTTCACATTGACCTACTCAGATATTTACTTGGTCTGATGCTATTCATTCCTTGATAAAGATCTAGAATCAAATCTGCTATCATTCATTCATTATCCTTTGGTCTAAAGAACTTTTTAACATCAATTGTTATAGAGATCTCTTAGCTCTTGTCTCTCTGCAAATGTCATTATTTTTCCTCCATTTTTGAGGAATATTTTTGTCCAATACAAAATTTAGATTGACAGCTTTTTCTTTTAGTGTTCTAACGGTGTCCATTTGACATCTGGTCTTCATTATTAATGAGGAAATTTCATTACCATTTCCTTTCATGTTTCCAAGTATGTAATAGGTCTTTTTTTTTTTTTTACTACTTTTGAAATTTCTTCTTTATTTACATTTTTTAGCAGCTTGGCCATAATACGCTTAGGTGTTTCCTTTGTTGTTGCCTGTATTTGCTCTGCTGGGGTTTGCTGAATTTCTTGGGCTGTGGGTTGGTATCTTTTATCAAGTTTTGAAACACCTCTCACATTATCTCCTCAGAGATTTCTTTGTCCCCGTAGACTCTAGCAATACGTGTGTTAAACTATTTCTTATTGCCCCATATATCTTGAAATATTTTGTCCCTTTCACTTTTTATTCTCTTCACCATGTTTCGATTTTTACAGCTTCTATTGACCTTTCTTCTATTTCACTGATCTTTCATTTGCTGCGTTCAGTATTCTGTTAAACACATCTAATATTTCATTTCTAAAATCATATGTTTTTATTTCTAGCCTCTCTATNCACATTATCTCCTCAGAGATTTCTTTGTCCCCGTAGACTCTAGCAATACATGTGTTAAACTATTTCTTATTGCCTCATATATCTTGAAATATTTTGTTTCTTTTCACTTTTTATTCTCTTCACCATGTTTCGATTTTTATAGCTTCTATTGACCTTTCTTCTATTTCACTGATCTTTCATTTGCTGTGTTCAGTATTCTGTTAAACACATCTAATATTTCATTTCTAAAATCATATGTTTTTATTTCTAGCCTCTCTATTTGGCTATTGGAAATTTCCATTTCCATTAGATTAAGTCTCTGCTAAAGTTTCTCTTTATAAAATTGTCACAATTTTCTTTCTAGATTCTTTACCATTTTTATCATAATTAATTTAAATATCCCTGAAAGATAATTCTGTTTGGGCCATATTTTAGTCTGCTTCTATTGACTATTACC
The DNA here is from genome assembly GCF_002007445.2 of Ailuropoda melanoleuca. NCBI lineage: Eukaryota > Metazoa > Chordata > Mammalia > Carnivora > Ursidae > Ailuropoda > Ailuropoda melanoleuca. The sequence goes on from NW_023252451.1 coordinate 3,238, forward strand.
TTTTTTTCTTTAGGATTTTATTTATTTATTTATTTATTTATTTATTTGAGAAAGAGAAAGAGAGCACAAACAGAGGAAGAGGGAGAAGCAGACTTCTCCCTGCTTAGTGGGGAGCCTGACGTGGGGCTCAATCCCAGGGCCCTGAGATCATTACCTGAGCCGAAAGCACACGCTTAACCAACTGAGCCGCCCAGGCATCCTATTACCTTTTTTGACTTTGAGTTACAATCATCCATCCTTCCTTCTTTCTTTCCTTCCTTTCATGTGTTATAATTTATTTTTTATATGCCACACAGTTCTGTTAAAGACCAGTGGGGACTGAAGTAGTAAGTCCCAGCAGACTTTCTTTTGGCAATCTAGCTACCATAGTGGTGAATCTAAGTCAATTTGATCTAGAATAGGGCTGTGTCTAAGCTCTTTAAATTTTAATTTGATTCATTTCACCACAGACTTCAAATATTTGAGCAGGGTCAGGATTTTTCTCTCGTCAGGTCCTTTGATCAGCATACTTGTATGATTCCAAAGATTTACCTGTGTTTCAAAACTGAACAATCTGGCTGTGGTTACTCTCAATTTGTGTTCCGATCTGGCTGCCTGCTTCTTGGATAGCAGAGAAATCACTGTTGCTCTCCAGTCATGCTCCCTGTTTTCTGAGCCTTTCAGTCCTGCTATCTACCTGAATCTTCCTTGACAGCAACCCTATATTCCTGGAAAGTTTCAAGTGTCCCAGTAGGGTTATTCTCAGCTACCCTCCCATCCCTCATTGTTGGCAGTTGATTGTCTGAGTGTCTCCAGAGATCTGTCTCAGCTCTCTTGTCTTCCTCCACCCTGACTTAGGGTGGTAGCTGCCTTGTACCTACTGAGCTTTCCTTTTTTGTCTCCTTCATTTCGTTCTCATTAAAGACCTATAGAAACAAAATGTCACAGGTGGACACTTGCTCTGTGACTAGGAAGTCTAATCTTTCAAACCAGTCCACATGTGGTCATTAAAATTTGATTTAAATTTTGGCTGGCTNGTTAAAATTTGATTTAAATTTTGACTGGCTTTTCTTTTCCTGGTCTATGGTGTATTCCTCCTCTTTCAACAGTTCTGCCAAAGATGAGAGGAGCTGTGGTTCTTTCCTATAATGGGATCCTCACTTCCTGGATTTCAGTTCATTTGGGTTTTTGTCCCTAATGGGTTTTAAAACCTATTATTTTGAAGTTTATCATGATTTTATGGCTGCTGGCCTGAAAATAAAAGTTTCATGATTTTATTTTACGTTTATACAGTTCTTTTTCTATTGAGAATATTAAATCTTGTGAACTGATATTTGAACCTTTCTAAGAAGTTTTTGGTCAATCTATATCAGATTTAATTTTCAAAATATTAAAATCCTCAATTATTTAATTTGTCTTCTTTGAATTATCAAAGATATAGATAAAAGGGTTATTTCTTGTTCTAGAATAGATTATTTCATCGCTCAAGGAAATTCAACTCTCAACAATAATTGCTGCCACTAAATCAGGCTTTTAATAAATTGAACAAAATGTACAAGTAGGATGTTTATATTTATACCAGATTGCAGGACATTATTTTGGTATATATTTTACAGAAATGTATCTTATAATAGAATAAATTTAAAAATTAACAGAAACACTTGATGTAAGTCTAATATATTCTGAAATATAAAAGTACTATGTGTATCTAACCACTGATAAAGATCACTATCTAAGATATAATTTATGCTAACATCAGACAACCTAAAATCTCAAGGAGCTGATTTTCTAGTAGTGCCTTTTGCCTTAATGTCTATTTTGTAGTATATACATATAGCTATCAGGGTTTTTTATTTTTTGTTTTTTGTTTTTTTT
>NW_023252452.1:0-6528 GCF_002007445.2 Ailuropoda melanoleuca
CCCAAGCAGAATGAACTCAGTCACATTATTATTCAGCTGCATGATTTCATGAGCGAGGAGAAGACTGAGTGTGAATTTGTTGATCTGCAAAAAAAATAAAGGAATTAATTCATGGTGTAATGTGTGATTTTATGGATTATTTTAATAAAAATAAATATTCCTCTTCATGAATATTTTAGGGGTGAGTTCCTACAAGTCACCTCAATAGCTTGTTCTTCCATTTATAATGAGCACTTCATAGGGTCATTATGACTCTCAACAAGCTTGTGAAGGTTATAGCTTACTAGGGAACTCTTCAGGTACAATCTTGTAGCATTTAAGTGATTCCGATTAATTTTGCCAATTCTATGAATATAAAGTTAAAATATACGGCTCCATTTTACTATTAATGTCATTATTTTTTCATATTTAATAAATCTTTGGCCCATGTTTTGATGGTGTATCATTTGGCAATTTGGATATATTTGACCACTCCTGGAGGCTCATGATATAAATATAAAATCACACCTCATTTTCACTCTATCAAGAACATCTTTTTTATGCATGTATTTATCACCATGTATCTGTTATTTATAGAGAATATTTTTGTGTTATGTATATTATATATACGCTATATAAAAGAAATGTATATTTTTATAAATATATAATATGCCCTCCTTCACTGAACATTTGCTCCCTGATATTACAGCTTGAAAAGAAGAACAGGAGGATCTCGGTCCAAGATGGCAGAGGAGCAGGAGGCTTAAATTTCATCTGGTCCCAGGAATGCAGCTAGATAGCTATCAGACCATTCTGAACACCTACAAACGCAACTGGAGAATGAAGAAAAGAATAGCAGCAACTCTAAGAACAGAATAGCCACCACTTTCTGCAAGGAACCCAGTTTAAAACAGGAGTTGAGCTCCAGCTCAGCGTTCCAAGATGGCGGAGGAGCAGGAGACCTAAGGTTCATCTGCTCCCAGGAATTCAGCGAGAGAGCTACCAAACCATTCTGAATACCTATGATTGCAACTGGAGAATGAAGAAAAGAGCAGCAGAAACTCTATGAACAGAAAGGCAACCACTTTCTGCAAGTAGGAGAAAAGATGGAAGAGGAGTAGGCGACCCTTTCTCAGCTGGTCCGAGTCGAACTGTATATCTACCAGACCATTCTTAACACCCACAGAATCAGCCTGAGACGCAGGAAGATACATCTGGATCTCTACAAATGAACATCTCCAGTGCTGAGTATTGAGGTACGAAGCGGGGAGCTGTGAATCCGAGCACAGATATAGGAAGATAAAGGGAAGGGGGAGGGAGCCTCTGCGCTCAGGCGCCGGGAAGCAATAGCCCCTTGTGCTGGGGAGCGGGCTGGACTTTCAGACCAGCACCCGCAAGAGAGCGGACTGAGACAGTGAGCGTGGGAACACCCGTGTCCAAACTGAAAACAGGAGCTCCCAACCGCACACTCGAACTAGAGTGAAACCAAGAGCTCAGGAGTGCAAGCGCGACCAGACTGAAAACTGGCGCTCCAGAGCACAGGCGAACCAGACTGAACCAGGGAACTCGGGAGCTCGGGAGCGCACGTGGGGCGGCTGGCGGCTGGCGGCTGGCGGGGTTAGAAACACAAAGGACAGAGACGTGCCAGCCCTGGAAGTGAGGGCTGGGACGCCAGGTGTGGGGCGCACAGCCCGTGATGCTGCAGGGTTAAGCAGCACTAACAGAAACAGAGTTAAAGTGGCCAGAACATCAGTGGAGAATGGGCCGCAATCCCTCCGTTCTGTGACAGAGGCTGAATTTTGGCCACTACTGCTCTGGCTCTCAGAAGAGGCACAGCAGACCGCCAGGGAAAGCCACCAGAGAACAAAAGCCCGGAAATACCGGCTCACAGGGCGCCCATCCCCATCCCCCCTCGCAGGGGACATGGAGACTTTACCCAAACAGGGTTTCCTGAGTATCGGCACAGCAGGCCCCACCCCCAGAAGGCAGGCTGAAAAATCAAGAATCCCACAACCTGGGGCGCCTGAGTGGCGCAGTCATTAAGCGCCTGTCTTTGGATTAGGGTGTGATCCCGGCATTCCGGAAAGGAGTCCCTCATCGGGCTTCTCCGCTGGGAGCCTGCTTCTTCCTCTCCCACTCCCCTGCTTGGGTTCCCTTTCTTGATGACTGTCTGTCTCTCTCTCTCAAATAAATACATAAAATCTTTAAAGAAGAAGCCCACATCCCTAAGATCTCTATAAAACAAGGGCGCACGGCCTGGGTCCCAGTCAATAATTTGGGCTCTGGACAACCCCGCAATCTCTCCTCATCAAGATGACGAGAAGGAGAAGTCCCCCCCAGCAAAGAAAAGATAATGAGTCTGTGGCCTCTGCCATAGAAATAATAGATTTGGATGTATCAAAATTATCAGAAATGGATTTCAGAGCAACAATGGTCAAGATGATGAGTAGACTTGAAAATAGTTACTGAGAATATAGAATCCCTAAGGGCAGAAATGAGAGCAAATCAGAAAGAAATTAAAAATTCTATGGGCCAAATGCAGTCAAAACTAGAGGCTCTGACGGCCAGGGTCACCGAGGCAGAGGAAGGCATTAGCGAATTGGAAGATGGGTTAATTGAAGAAAAAACGAAAATAGAAGTTGGTCTTAAAAAAATCCACGCCCACGAATGTAGATTACAGGTGATTATTGACTATATGAAAGACGCCAATGTCAGAATCATCAGCATCCCTGAGGGGATGGAGAAAAACAGAGGTCTAGAAGAGATATTTGAACAAATTGTAGCTGAAAACTTCCCTAATCTAGCAAGGGAAACAAACATTCGTGTCCAAGAGGCAGAGAGGACCCCTCCCAAGCTCAACCATGACAAACCTACGCCACGTCACATCATACTGCAATTCGCAAATCTTATATCCAAGGATACAGTATCGAAAGCGGCCAGGGCAAAGAAATTTCTCACGTACCAAGGCAAAGGTATCAGAATTGTGTCAGACCTGTCTACACAGACCTGGAATGAGAGAAAGGGTTGGGGGGGCATTTTTAAAGCTCTTTCAGAGAAAAACATGCAGCCAAGGATCCTTTATCCAGCAAGGCTGTCATTCAGAATTGATGGAGAAATAAAGACGTTCCAGAATCGCCAGTCATTAACCAATTTCGTAACCACGAAACCAGCCCTACAGGAGATATTAAGGGGGGTTCTATAAAGGTAAAAAGGCCCCAAGAACAGAAAGTCACAACCGATACAAACAAAGACTTTACTGGCAACATGGCATCACTAAAATCATATCTCTCAGTATGCAGTCTCAACGTGAACAGCTTGATCGCTCCCATAAAATGCCAGAGGGTTGCAGATTGGATAAAAAGACATGACCCATCCATTTGCTGTCTACAAGAGATTCATTTTGAACCCAAAGACGCATTCAGACTTAGAGAAAGGGGAAGGAGTACCATCTTCCACTCAAATGGACCTCAAAAGAAAGCTGGAGTAGCAATTCTCATATCAGATAGATTGGATTTTAAACTAGAGGCTATAGAGAGAGAAACAGAAGGGCNGAACAGCTTGATCGCTCCCATAAAATGCCAGAGGGTTGCAGATTGGATAAAAAGACATGACCCATCCATTTGCTGTCTACAAGAGACTCATTTTGAACCCAAAGACGCATTCAGACTTAGAGAAAGGGGAAGGAGTACCATCTTCCACTCAAATGGACCTCAAAAGAAAGCTGGAGTAGCAATTCTCATATCAGATAGATTGGATTTTAAACTAGAGGCTATAGAGAGAGATACAGAAGGGCACTATATTATTCTTAAGGAAGTATTCAACAAGTGGATATGTCAATTATAAATATATATGCCCCCAAGAGGGGAGCAGCAAGATACACAAGCCAACTCTTAACCAGAATAAAGAGACATATAGATAAGAACACAGTAATAGTAGGGGACCTCAACACCCCACTATCAGAAATAGACAGAACACCCTGGCAAAAACTAAGCAAAGAATCAAAGGCTTTGAATGCCATACTCGACGAGTTGGACCTCATAGATATATATAGAACACTACACCCCAGAACCAAAGAATACTCATTCTATTNTTTCTATTCTAATGCCCATGGAACATTCTCAAGAATAAACCATGTTCTGGGACACAAACAGGTCTCAACTGATACCAAAAGATTGAAATTATCCCGTGCATATTCTCAGACCACAACACTCTGAAATTGGAACTCAATCACAAGGAAAAATTTGGAAGAAACTCAAACACTTGGAGGCTAAGAACCATCCTGCTCAAGAATGACTCGATAAACCAGGAAATCAAAAAACAAATTAAACAATTTATGGAGACCAACGAGAATGAATACACAACGGTCCAAAACCTATGGGATACTGCAAAGGCAGTCCTAAGGGGGAAATACATAGCCATCCAAGCCTCACTCAAAAGAATAGAAAAATCTAAAATGCAGTTTCTATATTCTCACCTCAAGAAACTGGAACAGCAACAGAGGGACAGGCCTAACCCACTGACAAGGAAGGAGTTGACCAAGATTAGNACAAAACCTATGATTACTGCAAAGGCAGTCCTAAGGGGGAAATACATAGCCATCCAAGCCTCACTCAAAAGAATAGAAAAATCTAAAATGCAGTTTCTATATTCTCACCTCAAGAAACTGGAACAGCAACAGAGGGACAGGCCTAACCCACTGACAAGGAAGGAGTTGACCAAAATTTGAGCAGAAATAAATGAATTAGAAACCAGAAGTACAGTAGAGGAAATCAACAGGACTAGAAGCTGGTTCTTTGAGAGAATCCATAAAATTGATAGACCACTGGCAAAACTTGTCCAAAAACAAAGAGAAAGGACTGAGATTATTAAAATTATGACTGAAAAGGGAGAGGTCACGACCAGCACCATTGAAATTGCAAGGATTATTAGAAACTTTTATCAACAGCTATATGCCAAAAAACTAAACAATCTGGAAGAGATGGAGGCCTTCCTGGAAACCTATAAACTACCAAGACTGAAACAGGAAGAAATAGATTTCTTAAATAGGCCAATTAACTATGAAGAAATTGAGTCAGTGATAAACAACCTTCCAAATAATAAAACTCCAGGCCCAGACGGTTTTCCTGGGGAATTCTACCAAACATTCAAAGAAGAAATAATACCTATTCTCCTAAAGCTATTTCAAAAAATAGAAACAGAAGGAAAGCTACCAAACTCTTTCTATGAGGCTAATATTACCTTGATCCCCAAACCAGGCAAAGACCCCCTCAAAAAGGAGAATTACAGACCGATTTTCCTAATGAATATGGGCGCCAAAATCCTCAACAAGATCCTTGCTAATAGAATCCAACAGTACATTAACAGGATTATCCATCACGACCAAGTGGGATTCATACCTGGGATGCAAGCGTGGTTCAACATTCGCAAATCAATCAATGTGATACATCATATCAACAAGAAAAGACTCAAGAACCATATGATCCTCTCAATTGATGCAGAAAAAGCATTTGACAAAATACAGCATCCTTTCCTGATTAAAACCCTTCAGAGTGTAGGAATAGAGGGTACATTTCTCAATCTCATAAAAGCCATCTATGAAAAGCCTACTGCAAGCATTATTCTCAATGGGGAAAAGCTGGAAGCCTTTCCCTTAAGATCAGGAACACGACAAGGATGCCCACTCTCGCCACTATTATTCAACATAGTACTAGAAGTCCTTGCAACAGCAATCAGACAACAAAAAGGGATTAAACTTATCCAAATTGGCAAAGAAGAAATCAAAATGTCTCTCTTCGCAGATGACATGATACTCTGTATGGAAAACCCAAAAGAATCCACTCCTAAACTATTAGAAGTTATAGAACAATTCAGTAAGGTGGCAGGATACAAAATCAATGCCCAGAAATCAGTTGCATTTCTATACACGAATAACGAGACTGAAGAAAGAGAAATTAGGGAATCCATCCCATTTACAATTGCACCAAAATCCATATGTTATCTTGGAATTAACTTAACCAGAGACGTAAAGGACATATATTCTAGAAACTATAAATCACTCTTGAAAGACATTGAGGAAGACATAAAAAGATGGAAAAATATTCCATGCTCATGGATTGGAAGAATTAACATAGTTAAAATGTCCATACTACCCAGAGCAATCTACACTTTCAATGCTATCCCGATCAAAATACCGAGGACATTTTTCAAAGAACTGGAACAAATAGTCCTTAAATTTGTATGGAANTTAACCAGAGACGTAAAGGACATATATTCTAGAAACTATAAATCACTCTTGAAAGACATTGAGGATTACATAAAAAGATGGAAAAATATTCCCTGCTCATGGGTTGGAAGAATTAACATAGTTAAAATGTCCATGCTACCCAGAGCAATCTACACTTTCAATGCTATCCCGATCAAAATACCGAGGACATTTTTCAAAGAACTGGAACAAATAGTCCTTAAATTTTTATGGAATCAGAAAAGGCCCAGAATCTCCAAGGAACTATTGAAAAGGAAAAACAAAGCTGGGGGCATCACAATGCCGGA
>NW_023252453.1:0-247 GCF_002007445.2 Ailuropoda melanoleuca
GTCCCTCAGAAGCAACACCGTACAGGGACCGCCTTAGCACTATCATCACCCTTCGTGAATAGGGAAACATGTGGGAAAGTCTGTGCAGAAGCCTGACGAGAGTGCCCCATAGTGGACTCTGAGACCCCACACAGTGCAGGGAAATATCAACGATCATCATCTCTCGTGAGTAAGGGAGCATGAATGAAAAGGTTCAGGATTTTCGAGGACTCAGCGCCCTTCTCATTGGTAATAAAGAAGAGCATCA
>NW_023252453.1:384-1616 GCF_002007445.2 Ailuropoda melanoleuca
GGAAGGTGGAAGAGGAATCAAGGTGTATTGGTACCGTGAATGAAACACGACGAACACAGCACTGAGAAAGACAATTCGGCCCAAACCTGCTTCCAAAGAAATGTTTGCTCCCTGGGGAAATCCTGTCAAAACTGCTGGCGGCAATGGAACGAAAAGGCCCAAAACACGTCCGTCAGAAACAACACCGTACAGGGACCGTCTTAGCACTATCATCACCCTTCGTGAATAGGGAAACATGAGGGAAAGTGGTCGCGGAAGCCTGACGAGAGTGCCCCATAGTGGTCTCTGAGACCCCACACAGTCCAGGGAAATATCAACGATCATCATCTCTCGTGAGTAAGGGAGCATGAATGAAAAGGTTCAGGATTTTCGAGGACTCAGCGCCCTTCTCATTGGTAATAAAGCAGAGCGTCCAGGGAAACACCTCCAGCGAACAGCAGCCTTTTCACTGGGGACCCCGATTCCACATTGGGTGTAGGGGCCTGGGGAGGATCCAGCCCTTAGAACCAAGAAACAAAGTGTGAGGGGAAAGCCCTTGAAGTCACGACGGCCTTATGGAAGGTGGAACAGGAATCAAGGGGCTTTGGTACCGTGAGTGAAACACGACGAACACAGCACTGAGAAAGACAATTCGGCCAAAACCCGCTTCCAACGAAATGCTTGCTCCCTGGGGAAATCCTGTCAAAACTGCTGGCGGCAATGGAACGAAAAGGCCCAAAACAAGTCCGTCAGAAACAACACCGTACAGGGACCGCCTTAGCACTATCATCACCCTTCGTGAATAGGGAAACATGAGGGAAAGTGGTCGCGGAAGCCTGAGGAGAGTGCCCCATAGTGGTATCTGAGATCCTACACAGTCCAGGGTAATATCAACGATCATCATCTCTCGTGAGTAATGGAGCATTAATGAAAACCTTCCGGATTATCGAGGACTCAGCGCCTTTCTCATTGGTAATAAAGCAAGGCGTCCAGGAAAACACCTCCAGCGAACAGCAGCCTTTTCACTGGGGACCCCGATTCCACATTGGGTGTAGGGACTTGTGGAGGATCCAGCCCTTAGAACCAAGAAACAAAGTGCGGTGTTAAAGCCCATGAAGTCACGACGGATTTATGGAAGGTGGAACAGGAATCAGGGTGTTTTGGTACCGTGAATGAAATATAACGAACACAGCACTGAGAAAGACAATTCAGCCAAAACCAGCTTCCAACGAAATGTTTGCTCCCTGGGGAAA
>NW_023252454.1:0-1297 GCF_002007445.2 Ailuropoda melanoleuca
TTTGGCCTGTCTTCATATCTGGGGACCCTCCACTTAGCCTTGGGGTACTGGGTCCCAGAGACACCATGCCACCAGCATCTGAATGGCCAGTCTATCCCTACTGGACCATCCCACTGAGCACAGCAATGAGCTCTAACAATAGCACTGGTCAGAAGTCTCCTCCCACCCCAGAGATCCCCCGTTATCTTTGCTCCCTTTTATGGTAAAAGTCCTTAAAAAAGCTATCTGCATTTCTTCTCTTCACTTCTCCCTTGAGCCACTGTCAGGCTCTTACCCCCACCATTCCATTAATCCACTCTTGTTAACCACTTATCTCCGTGTCACCAAATCCAACAGCAGATCATACTTTCTCTGCAACAGTCTTCTTCACCCAGCTGCCTTGACCATTTCCTCCTAGCACTCTTCCTAATCCATTCCCTTGTTTCCTCCAGGACTCCTCTTCTCCCAGCCCCTAACCACTGAGGACCCCAGGCCCAGCCCTCAGACCCCCATCATGACCCTAAATACCTTCTGCAGACCAACAGGCAGAAGTCAGCCTAACTCTCCCGAACTCCAGCTCCTCCTACCTACTGCATCTGCAAAAGGAGGCCCTCAATATGCCCCACACCAAACTCATCACCCCCAAAGCACTTGCTCTTTCCACAACTGCCCATCTCAGCACATGGCAACTCCTTGCCTCCGGTTGCTCAAAAGAAAACCGGTGAAGCATCTCTGACCGTCCTAGCTCTCTCACATTAATCTACCCCCAAATNACAGTCAGAAGTCAGCCTAACTCTCCCGAACTCCAGCTCCTCCTACCTACTGCATCTGCAAAAGGAGGCCCCTCAATATGCCCCACACCAAACTCATCACCCCCAAAGCACTTGCTCTTTCCACAACTGCCCATCTCAGCACATGGCAACTCCTTGCCTCCGGTTGCTCAAAAGAAAACCGGTGAAGCATCTCTGACCGTCCTAGCTCTCTCACATTAATCTACCCCCAAATCTGTTGACATCTCCTTCAAAACAGATCCAGAATGCAGCACTTCTCCCCTCCACAGCTACCGCCAGCCCAAGCCCCCATCATCTGTTGCCTGGATGACCCCTACCTCGTCCTCCTGCTCCCTCTGGACCTCCAGTCTGTCCTTCTCACAGCAGAGTGACATGGCAATGACATACATCACATCAAGGCATTCCTCCACTCTAAAGAGGCCACTGGCTTCCATTTGAATGTCCTCTATCAGAAAGGCCTCCTGCCATCTAAACCATGCACACATAACACATGCTCCTTACTGGCCTACTTTTCTCCTCAGCACCCC
>NW_023252455.1:0-187 GCF_002007445.2 Ailuropoda melanoleuca
TCTATTCTTGAGAATGTTCCATGGGCATTAGAATAGAATGAGTATTCTTTGGTTCTGGGGTGTAGCGTTCTGTATATATCTATGAGGACCAACTCGTTGAGTATGGCATTCAAAGCCTTTGATTCTTTGCTTAGTTTTTGCCAGGGTGTTCTGTCTATTTCTGATAGTGGGGTGTTGAGGTCCCCTA
>NW_023252455.1:657-833 GCF_002007445.2 Ailuropoda melanoleuca
CTCTGTATCACTCTTGGGGCCTTTTTACCTGTATAGAGCCCCCCTTAATATCTCCTGTTGGGCTGGTTTCGTGGTTACGAAATTGGTTAATGACTGGCGATTCTGGATTTCTCCATCAATTCTGAATGACAGCCTTGCTGGATAAAGGATCCTTGGCTGCATGTTTTTCTCTGAAA
>NW_023252456.1:0-954 GCF_002007445.2 Ailuropoda melanoleuca
CCATCCTGCTCAGGAATGACTTGATAAACCAGAAAATCAAAAATCAATTTAAACAATTTATGGAGACCAACAAGAATGAAAACACATGGGCCAAAACCTATGGGATACTGCAAAGGCAGTCCTAAGGGGAAAATACATAGCCATCCAAGCCTCACTCAAAAGAATAGAAAAATCTAAAATGCANCTCACTCAAAAGAATAGAAAAATCTAAAATGCAGTTTCTATATTCTCACCTCAAGAAACTGGAACAGCAACAGAGGGACAGGCCTAACCCACTGACAAGGAAGGAGTTGACCAAGATTAGAGCAGAAATCAATGAATTAGAGACCAGAAGCACAGTAGAGCAGATCAACGGAACTAGAAGCTGGTTCTTTGAGAGAATCAATAAAATTGACAGACCACTGGCAAGACTTTTCCAAAAGAATAGAGAAAGGACCCAAATTAATAAAATTACGAATGAAAAGGGAGAGGTCAAAGCCAACACCAATGAAATTGGAAGGATTATTAGAAACTTTTATCAACAGCTTTATGCCAATAAATTAAGCAATCTGGAAGAGATGGAGGCCTTCCTGGAAACCTATAAACTACCAAGACTGAAACAGGAAGAAATAGATTTCTTAAATAGGCCAATTAACTATGAAGAAATTGAGTCAGTGATAAACAACCTTCCAAATAATAAAACTCCAGGCCCAGACGGTTTTCCTGGGGAATTCTACCAAACATTCAAAGAAGAAATAATACCTATTCTCCTAAAGCTATTTCAAAAAATAGAAACTGAAGGAAAGCTACCAAACTCATTCTATGAGGCCAATATTAACCTTGATCCCCAAACCAGGCAAAGACCCCATCAGAAAGGATAATTACAGACCGATTTCCCTAATGAATATGGATGCCAAAATCCTCAACAAGATCCTGGCTAATAGAATCCAACAGTACATTGAAAGGATTATCCAT
>NW_023252456.1:986-1135 GCF_002007445.2 Ailuropoda melanoleuca
GTGGTCCAACATTCGCAAATCTATCAGTGTCTTAGATTTTATCCAGAAAGAAAAATTCAAAAGTCATATGATTCTCTCAATAGATGCAGAAAAAGCATTTGACAAAATACAGCATCCTTTCCTGATTAAAACCCTTCAGAGTGTAGGGA
>NW_023252456.1:1240-1456 GCF_002007445.2 Ailuropoda melanoleuca
GGAACACGACAAGGATGCCCACTCTTGCCACAATTATTCAACATAGTACTAGAAGTCCTTGCAACAGCGATCAGACAACAAAAAGGGATCAAAGGTATCCAAATCAGCAAAGAAGAAGTCAAACTGTCTCTTTTCGCAGATGACGTGATACTCTATATGGAAAACCCAAAAGAACCCACTCCCAAACTATTAGAAGTTATAGAGCAATTCAGTAAT
>NW_023252457.1:0-586 GCF_002007445.2 Ailuropoda melanoleuca
AATCCCACCTCATCCCATTTTTTAAGTGTAAATGCTTTTTTTTAAGAGGTGAAATCATTTGCTGGTTGTTTGTTTGTTTGTTTGTTTGTTTTTGGTACAACCAGGAAATAGTGGGATATTGAATGTGGGAGGCTTTGATTGTCTTGGGTGTCAGCTCAACATTCCATAGATGGGGTAGTTTTTATATCCTATAATACCAAGCATACTAAATGGCAGTTTGGAGTCAGTCGTGCATTTAATATGTCTTGAATATTTTAAATTACTTCTGTTCCCATGTTGTTTTTGGTAGAATTGTTTCCTAAAGAAAACCACTCCTAGATCTTGGCTCTCCCTGTCAGAATTCTTGTGCAGTCTGTCACATCTTGGTCGTGGTAGTCCAGTTTTCCTAGTAACACTGTTAATGTGCTGTGCAAGATTGAAAATTTGAGTATGTAGTGTATATGATATTAAATTGTGAATTAATGGGACTTAACAATGNTTTAACAATGTAACAGTGTATCAGCATTTGAAGATAGTGGTACTTGATATACTGTTAAGGAAAATTTGCCTCCAAATTTTAAGCTGGAAGGTCACTGGAACAACTACA
>NW_023252458.1:0-11897 GCF_002007445.2 Ailuropoda melanoleuca
AAGGTGCACAACTTCATTTAAGATACTTACACTTTAATCGCTACAAACTAATTAGCATATCCACCAACTCAGTTGGCATTTTTCTTTTTGCTTGTGAGAATATTAACAACTGTTTAGATCTAGACTAACAGAAAATTTGAAATATACAATGTTGTTAACTACATTTAAACTCTGTACAATAGTTCTTATTCCACGTTTACTGGAAACTTTAGCATTTGACACACATCTTCCCATTTCTCCCTCCTTTAGTCCCTGAAAATCATCATCCTACACTCTGTACTTCTAAAGGCTGACTATTAGATTCCATATACAATTGTAAATGTAAAGTGTTTGTCTTTCTGTGTCTGGCTTATTTCACCTAGCTTAATGCCCTCAGGGTTGAGCCCATGTTGCTGTTGTTGTGTAATATACATATGTATACATATGTATGTAATATGTATACATATTAAACTATCATTTATACATTTACTTGTCAATGGCCATATAAGATTAATTTCCATATTTTATCTATGATGACTAACACTGCAATAATGATTCCTGGAGTACAAGTATATCTTCAAACTTGATTTCACATTTTATTTCATTTCCTTTGTGTATATACCAAGAAGTGTGATTGTGGGATCATATGGTAGTTTTACTTTTAAATTTTGAAGAACGTCTATACTATTTTCCTTAATGGCTATACTAATTTATATTCCCATAAGTAGGGCTCAAGTATTCCCTTTCTGCCACATTCTCTCAAACAGTCATTTTAAAAAAATTAAAAACAGCCATTCCAAAAAGTGTGAGATTGATCATATCTCATGATTTTGATCTGCTCTACTTATGAGGTACAGGCTCAGAGAGTTGAATTCACTAATCCAAGTTTACATTTCTAGTAAGTGACAGAACTAGAATTAGATGTAGCATTGGCTCCAAACAATCTGTAGCTTGTTTTTGCAATAAAGCAAAATAAACATATCTTCAATCTGAATCCAAACACTAAGTATATACTGATAAATCAGATAACTCTCAAAATATCTGTGTATCTACTTTCCTATTTATCTATCAATGCTGACTCACCACTGTGCTACTTCATGAATGTGTATATAGAAGCACTCAGATATATGTACATACAAATACTGTGCATTTTAGATCTCTGTGTACAATAAAATCCTTAGGATCACAGGCTCTATAACCTCTAAACACCTAAAAATACATATTACTTAAATAATTAATAAGAGTATTAATTCCTAAGTCACTAGAGCATTCTGAACTCTATACTGTTTGTCCTTTTTATTTTTATTTTTTATTTTTATTTTTTTTTTTTTTAAAGATTTTATTTATTTATTCAACAGAGATAGAGACAGCCAGCGAGAGAGGGAACACAAGCAGGGGGAGTGGGAGAGGAAGAAGCAGGCTCACAGCAGAAGAGCCTGATGTGGGGCTCGATCCCATAACGCCAGGATCACTCCCTGAGCCGGAGGCACTTAACCGCTGTGCCACCCAGGCGCCCCTTTTTAATAGAATCTGTTGTGAAAACATTAGAAGGCATGAAAAATTGCATGTATAACTCATTCCAGAGACACTGTAGAGAACTGTGCTTGGCTAGACTCCAGAGGATTCTTCTCTCAGTAATGGGATTCATTCTAGGAAAGCAATTCCATAATGCTGTAAAATCTAGATAACTGAAAGCAATGGAAAGTAATTATTATCTATGAACATACAGATACAATTATGAACAAACTTTTCAAATAAATAAGGTAGACTTTCTGCAGCCAATAACTAGGTTCAAGGTAGTCCTGGGAAAAAAGATCTAATTGGTTGGTTATAGAACTCTTCCCCTACGGGTGAGTGAAGGAAGTTCCTTTTGGTAAAGTTCACTCAAAAGTAGGACAGGGTTCTTGGAAAGAAAAAAAGCAACCCAAATTTATATGAAAACTGGCAACAATGCGGGTTTTGTTTGTTCGTTTTGTTTTTGTTTGTTTTACATTCATATGCTTTTAAAAGTTCAGTCTGAGATTCCTTATAAAAATGTCAGCAAAATAATGGAAAGCTGCTTTGGTAAATGCACATTCTTTTTGCAACTATGCAATCATCAGACAAAATCTAATGCGACCAGACTCATTTAGTTATCTGAAAGATCTTTCTTTGAGATTAGTTTGCTTCAGAAAAAAAATTCTACATTGTCTGCTATCTAGAGGACAAATTTCCAGATTTGCTACTGGAAGACTAAATGAGAACAGATGAGAAGCATTAAGCCTGGCACCCACAAAGCACTCAATAAATGTGTGCGAGAAGCAATGAATTAAAAGAACATGATACTGGCGGTAAAACTGCCAGAGTGAAACCACTAACTTCTGGCAGAGTTGTCTCCACAATTAAGGCTGATGCAGACTGAACAAGCTACATGTTTATGAACTTTGTGAGCAAAATACTATTTAAGGAACGTACTTTTTCATGCCAGTACCTCTTTCCAGAAATGCCTGGAGTTTTCCTCTTTCCCTAACAGCGCTCATTAACTGAGATATTAATCATGATCATCATTAAACAACCACGTTATAACTGTATAGCATTTCCTACTCAGATTTTTCTCATTTTGATCACAGGACGGAGTTCTTCAGGGGCGTGTCAGAGCCAGCCTCCCCAACCCACGCAATCTCACAAGACCACCTCGCAGATGCTAAAACCGTAAACAGTAAAAGGACCAAGGGGGCAGGGGGCGGGAGGGTCTTTGTTCTGCGTTTTTAAGCCCTCCACGGCGGTGACCCCGCTCTGGGATGCTCAATGCTTAGCGAGAGGGCCGGGCCAGAGCTCGACTCCGGCAGGCGTCCCCCGGGCCCACAGCTTCGTGGCCGAGGAGGTGCGGGTCCTGAGAGCCAGACGAGCGCCGCCGGTGCCCGGGTCCCGGTTGCCTCGGGGCGCAGGCGCCGCGCTTACCCGGGCATGGCTTGCGCAGATGTTTCACCAACAGCGACTCTTCCAGCAGGAACTCGAACCAGCTGGTCTGCGGCGGGGTGCAGGGCCGACTGGAGGTAGCCGCCTCCCGGTCCGCCGCCTCCGCGTTCATCCTCTCCCCGCCGCCGCTACCCCCAAGGACTCTTCCCGGCTCCAACCTGACACTCGGATGCGGGCCTCTGGCCTGTGATATACAGAACCTCCCGGGGGGAGGCCACACTCTAAACGTCCTGGAAACCCACACAACTCAAAATGGCGGCGCGGCCCAGCAGGAGCTGGGGCGCTTAAGCCCGCCTCCTGGCGCTTAAGCCCGCCTCCTTGTGCAGCCGCCGCGCCTGCAGACCAATCGTGGCTCGAGTTGTAGGGAAAGGGGCGGGTCCAACCCTTAGATCACGCCTCCTCCCCGGTTGCCATGGGAGACGACAGGCAAAGAAGCTGGAGTCGCAGGTGGGCTTTCCTCCTTCCTTGGAAGATTCTCATCAAGAAAATGTAACAGCATCATCCAGGATTACAGCGGGCGTCCATGTCCTCATAGAAGACAGCGAAGACTACACGTGTAAACTGTGATCCAGGCAAAGCCTGTCTTCGGTGCTTTCAATTTCCCCATTTCCATTTCCTAGATTTCCTCCCTCTTAGGTCCTCTCAGCGGAGGCGCCCTACTGGCTTGGGCACTAGCGTCCCTGACCACCCTTCCTGGAAGGATGATGGAAGGATGGCCCACAGTGAGATCCAGCTTTTCTGTTACTTCTCAGGACTAGCTCTAAATATTTAGCTCCTAATAAATCCTCTTGATATCCCAGCTAGAGATATCGTTAATCCCATTTTACACTTACCTCCATTCTGTAATGTTCTTATGTTTTTTAATTAACAATTAAAATCGGGAAAAGAGTAAAAAAAAAAAACCTGTATACTTTTGAATAATTTATTTCTCATTACTTGGAATCCACATTTCATTTTTATAATTATCCTATATTTGAAAATTCTATTTATTTTGTAAATATGTGAATAGCTACAGTGAGATGTTTTTAACTTTTACTTGCAATTGAATAGAAACATGGGAAACAGGAAAAATACCTGCGACATAAATAATGCTTATTAAATGTTATTAACCTAAATTAAAAATGGTAATACGCAAATTATTTATAAATGATATTATTTAGACAATTTTCATCATTATGATGTAGGAATGACTGAATATATGCATTTACAAAGCATTTTACAGAGGAGATAATACAGAGGAGGATGTTTCTTTGTAAGCAAAATCACGTAAGGAAACTTTGGTATTGGGGCAAGACACGGATGAGAGTTCATTTAAAGGATCTGGGAGTGGGGGCACCTGGGTGGCGCAGTCCTTAGGCGTCTGCTCTTGGCTCCGGGCATGATTCCGGCGTTCTGGGATCAAGCCCCACATCAGGCTCCTTGGCTAGGAGCCTGCTTCTACCTCTTCCACTCCCCCTGCTTGTGTTCCCTCTCTTGCTGTCTGTCTCTGTCAAATAAATGAATAAAATTTAAAAAAAAAAAAGGATCTGGGAGTGATGTGTGTATTCTCTAAACCATTGATTAAAGCTGTACTGTTGTGGGGAACAATGAAAACATGATTAAGACTCCAAATAAGAGAAAACAAGAAATATCTTGAAATAAATATTATATAAGCACTAACCCAATTTATTTAGGCATAAAGGCACATATATACATTCTTGACTCTCTT
Source organism: Ailuropoda melanoleuca (assembly GCF_002007445.2). NCBI lineage: Eukaryota > Metazoa > Chordata > Mammalia > Carnivora > Ursidae > Ailuropoda > Ailuropoda melanoleuca. The sequence continues at coordinate 4,646 of NW_023252458.1, forward strand.
TCATCTATAGTAAAATTTTAATTAATAGCTTTTATATTTTTCTTTTAATTCCCATTTAGTTTTGAATAGATAAAAAATAACCATTTTATTTCACAATTGTTGCCTAAAAATGTTCAGTGATAGAATAGGATCAATTTTAAACAAAAAGTTAATATATAAATATCTGCATCTATCTAGCATCTAAATTAAGACAGGAAGACCAAAGAATTCCCTTAAATCTCTGAAACTTGATTTATAATCTGCAAATATCTGTAACCATATTGATGGTTGTAGCAACCTCAAGAGCCATTGGTCAGTATTAAATGAGATTTATCTCTGCACAAATGTTGACATGTGTTAGTTTCCACCCACTGGGGATGGTCAATGAAAGTGTATAGTTCCATCTTCCCTGCCATGTATGGACCTTGTTCAGATTCAAGCCTTAGTTCTTCAACAAATTAAGAAACCATCTCTTTCCCTTTTTCTGTATATTCATGTGTATTGTCAGTAATGCTAATGCCAAACCCAAAAGTTCTAGTGAAGTGTAAAAGACTGAGGCAGCAACCTCAGTTTGTTTCCTTGAGTTCAGACTACCCTGAAACTAATAAAACAGTATATCTTAACGAAATTGGATTTAAATAAAGAATTTAAAATAAAAAAATAAAAAAAATGACTGAGGCAGTTGTAAATCTTTTGCAAATTGTGTGTAAACAGATTAGATTTCATTATGTCATTAGGTAAAATTAAAATAAAAGGGAAATAATCTCATTAGTTTTACATAAACATACAGTTCTTTACCTTAGACCTTGAAACAGATTCCATATCTATTGTGGCTTCCACACCAGATTCAATACTTCTTTAACTTATAAACAAAACCAGCTCTCCCAGTTTTTCCTCTGCAAATTGACAGTGAGCACACAATTGTAGACCCAGAACCTGCTGTAGGTATTTCACTGATTTGTAGATTCACGTTTGCAGTAATTTCAGTACATGGACATTACTAACTGAAATAACTTTTATATCACTTTAATATTTTATTCCAAGAATGCAAGGACATGGCATCAACAAAACACAGGGTAAAATGATGATCCCATAACCCATTCCTCTTGATACCCATGGCAAATAATTCAAATTATTTTACAATTTCTCCCAACACTCCCTCAATATTTTAAACAATATGCTCATCTTCTAATGCTTGATTCCTTTTTTTAAAAAAGATTTTATTTATTTATTTGACAGAGAGAGAGAGGCAGTGAAAGAGGGAACACAAGCAGGGGGAGTGGGAGATGGAGAAGCAGGCTTCCCGCTGAGCAGGGAGCACAATGCAGGGCTCCATGCCAGAACTCTAGGATCATGACCCAAGCCAAAGTCAGAAGCTTAACTGAGCCACCCAGGTGCCCCTAATGCTTGATTCCTAAATCCCAAATACTAGGCCATAATTTGTTACTCAGGTCATTGTGGATGAAGTGTCATCCCCTCCCTACATCATTAACATTTCCCCACTCTCTCCCCATTCTGTCAACATAGATATATCCCAAGTTTTACTTGAGGACAGGCATTGGTAGCATTCTTCCATCTCCTAAAATTTATTGTTTGCATATAAAATATATAACAGTATTGTGAAACATGATGTTATTTTATAGACATTACTGCATATATTTCTTCTCGTATTACCATTAGTTCTTTCAAGAATTTAGGTATTGAGAATTACCAAGAAAATGTTTTTGAGACAATATTTAGTATTTTCAAGAAAATACCATATACTAGATTATTTATTGTGTGTGTGTGTTCTTTGCATCATCTTTGAATATTGTAGTTCACATATAGTGGTTCTGAAAAAAATATTTTGAATAGTACTATTAACTTAAAAATAAATAAATGTTTCATCAAAAATAAATCATGTCATATGCAGTTACAGGAATGTCCATAAGTATACGCTGGGTCACTTTTATTTTTCATATCATTTTCTTATCTGTTTTAAAATATTTTTTTTTAAAGATTTTATTTATTTATTTGACAGAGATAGAGACAGCCAGTGAGAGAGGGAACACAAGCAGGGGGAATGGGAGAGGAAGAAGCAGGCTCTTAGCAGAGGAGCCTGATGTGGGGCTCGATCCCATAACGCCGGGATCACGCCCTGAGCCGAAGGCAGACGCTCAACCGCTGTGCCACCCAGGCGCCCCTCTTATCTGTTTTAAATGTCAAATTCTGTGTTTTGTTGCTGCTTTCTGGTGAATTTTCACCAACTTATGTTTTAAGACTTTTGTTAAATTTATTATATTATTATCCTTTCCATTTCCAGAAGTCTTTTATTGCTGTTTCACACTTCACTTTACAGAACACATGATAGTTTTACTTTGGATTTAACAACTTCTCATATTTCTTTGAAGACATCAGATTTTTGTAAAGGTCTTGCATTTATGCCGATCATTTTTTAAAAAGATTTTATTTATTTATTTGACAGAGAGAGAGACAGCCAGCGAGAGGGAACACAAGCAGGGGGAGTGGGAGAGAAAGAAGCAGTCTCCCAGCGGAGGAGCCTGATGTGGGCCTTGATCCCAGAACACTGGGATCATGCCCTGGGCCAAAGGCAGATGCTTAACAACTGAGCCCCCCAGCCGCCCCTTTGCCAATCATTTTTACCTCAATTTGTGTGTGTCTGGGTCTGTTTGTGTGGTGTGTGTCTGAGTGTCTATCATAAAAAGACTTCCTCAACAGTCTGATGGCTTTGGTCCTGGAAAACTATATGAGATTGAAGCACTACAATCCTTTTGAGGCATAACATGCTGGCCTTTACTCACTGATGGTTTTCCTTCTGGAGAAAATTCCCTCCACTCAGTCTAACTTAGAATACTCTCAAAATGCCATTTCTCCTTCTCCTTTTAAGTGTCTGTGCCTTAAAATTTCTTCTCCCCAAAGTTTCCTAAGCTTTTCACCTCTGATTCCCCTCTCTACTCTCTTTTCCACTTTCTTTAAATTTATGCAGATTTACTTATTATAATGTTAGTTGAGTTTTATGATGGAGGATTGATAAATTTGGGGCTAAACACTCACGCTTATCTAGTAAAGAAGGAGTTTTAAATACAGAAAAGCAAGAGGTAAAACAGAATAAGAAAAGGTGCCATAAAGCAAAGAATAATGTTCTATAATTACTGAGAAGCAGATGAACACAATACAGGTCTTTTCAGAGAGCTTGAGCAGATTCAGGGGAACTACAATAAAATTTTAGAATAAGTTTTCAGGTAAAGAGTTTCCTAAAGCATTTGAATATTGAGAGAGGTGAAAGAAACTGCTTCATATAAATCATATTTGTCAATAACTATTCATTGTGGATTTCTGAGGAAAAAGAAGCAGATAATTATGGTTGGCACCTAAAAAGCTTGATCTGGCAAGCTTTTAAGGAAAACAAAGAAACGAACAAGCAAAAAAAGATATTTGCCTACAGCATGACATGATAGACTGCTTTAGTTTCAGAAATATTAGGACTTAATTATAAAAGAAAAAAATCATTGCCTAAGGGTCATGAAATATATTCAAGTATGAGTCTGTAATTTATGCATTTACATTGACTTACAATGCATATTTAAAAAGTATAAGTTCTGATGTTAATAACTAAATTTTCCTAGAAGAGTAAAATATATGTATCTTAATAAAGTCACCAAAATACATTATTCTTACTAATGTACACATTTCCATGAAATACTTTGGAGATAGATGTATGTGTCACCAAGATTTAATCTACGAGGTAAAAATTGTTTATTGAAAATATGTTGAAGATAAAGCTCTTAAAGTTTTTAAAAGCTGCAATGTGTCCTAAAAAAATACAGTGGAAATAAAATAACAAGTTAAGAGATTATTTTTCTGTATTGATATGTGTATCTCTCTAGGAAAAACTAAATTAATGTTCCATGGAAAGTATTAACCAAACAACTACTGATTTCTTCTTCCTGGCGTTATTCCCACCATCAAAAATTGGCCTGTTTTTCTTCATTCTCAGTTTTCTCATTTTCCTAATGGCTCTGTTTGGAAACCTGTCCATGATCATTCTCATTCTCCTGGACACCCATCTCCACACACCCATGTATTTCCTACTTAGTCAGCTCTCCTTCATGGACCTGAACTTCATTTCCACAATTGTTCCCAAGATGTCTTCTGATTTTCTGTCTGGAAACAAGTCTATTTCATTCACTGGGTGTGGAGTTCAGAGTTTCTTCTTCATTACTTTAGCTGGTGCAGAAGGCTTAATATTGGTCTCTATGGCCTATGATCGTTATGTGGCTATTTGCTTTCCTCTCCATTATCCCATTCCTATGAGCAAAAGAGTGTGTGTGTTGATGATAACGGGATCTTGGATCATGGGCTCAATCAACTCCTGTGCCCACACTTCATGTGTCCTACATATCCCTTACTGTCGATCCAGAGCCATCAACCATTTCTTCTGTGATGTCCCTGCCATGGTGCCTCTGGCCTGCTTGGACACCTGGGTCTATGAGTACACAGTGCTTGTGAGCATCGCCCACTTCCTTGTGTTTCCCTTCATTTGCATTTCATCTTCCCTTATCCAGGTTCTCCTTGCCATCTGCCGCATGCAGTCCACAGAGGGAAGGAGGAAGGCCTATTCAACCTGCAGCACCCACCTCACTGCAGTCACTTTCTACTATGTACCCTTTGCTTACACTTATTTATGCCCAAGATCCTTCTGATCTCCCACAGAGGACAAGGTCCTGGCTGTCTTCTACACCATCCTGACCCCAATGCTCAACCTCATCATCTACAGCCTGAGAAACAAGGAGGTGATGGGGGCCCTGAGAAGAAGGATTCAGAGGTTCTGCTCTGTAGAAATGTAACAAAGTTCTCCCTAGTCCTGCTGCCTAATTTCACCTTGTACACTCCTTGAGAACAATGTCACTCCAGGATTGAACACAGGGATTACATTAATCTAGAACATTAAAACAACAGAGATTTGACAAAATAATTATATATTCCCCAAAACTCTGATTTTGTGGCAATTTTTCTTTTTTTATTTCCTTTTTGTTACAAATAATTTATTTTTTCTAAACAGAAGTCTAAAGGGCAGAGATATTCTCAATAATACAAGTGCCTAAGCAATACAGTAAGACAGACCACATTAGCCAAAACATGGACGGAGCCCAGATGTCCATCAATAGATGAATTGATCAAGAAGGTATGGTATAAATACACCATTATATAAATCTATACATAGATGTATACAGAAATCTATACATATAAATCTAATATATCTGTATAGATATATAGATATCATATATAAAAATATTACTTAGTCATAAAAACATAATGAATTCTTGCCATTTGCAATGACATGAATGAAGCTAGAGAGTTTTATGCTAAGCAAAATAAATCAGTCAGAGAAAGACAAATACCATATGATTTCACTCATATGTGAATTCAAGAAACAAAGGAGCAAAAAGGGGAAAACAAGAGAGGCAGGTAAATCAATAAACAGACCCTTAACTCTAGAGAACTAGCTGATGGTCACCAGAGGGGAGGGCATGGGGGATGGGTTAAATTGGGGATGGGGATTAAAGGGTGCACCTGTTATGAGCACCAGGCATGGTATGGAAGTGTTGAGTCACCAGAAACTGAAACTAATATTACAGAGTACGTTACCTAATTGGAGTTAAAATCTTAAAAAAAAAAGTTAAGTGGTGATAAGTGACATAATTTTAGATGCAATGGACAATTTGCTTTTGTAGCAAGCATAGAATGCTGTTAAAATAATTGCCTTCAAAGACACTGAGGTTTGTAACATNTTGCCTTCAAAGACACTGAGGTTTGTAACATAATTCACCTTGTGATTAATTGTTGTAAATGGTTCTCAGTGTATATGCTTGGAAACAGTTAAGAGTTAAAAATATCTGTATCAATGACCATTCTTGCTATTGATCAATTAATAAAGCAATATAACTTAATTGTCCTTGCAAAAATTAACATATATATCCATAAATATAACACATACTTATATATAACATATAAACCTAAAATGGGAAACACTAAACTGAATAAATTTAGCACATATGAAAGGGGAGAACTCCTGAATTCAAGGCAACCACTATCTTAGCTAAGGTTTTGTGCGATTTCATTTCCACCCACACTAAACAGACATGTTATAGAAATGTCGTGGCTTTGTTAGGTTTTGATGACCTTCATAAAGGGGTTCTTCTCTGTTCTCCATGCCACCAGTGATTCCTAGCCTTAAAATAACTATCCTTATTGTTCTGGACAACATCAACTTTGATGCTTAGAGTTTGTTAGTTTTTTTTTTCTTTAAGATTTTATTTATGTATTTGATGGCGAGAGACAGTGAGAGAGAGAACACAAGCAGGAGGAAGTTGGGGAGGGAGAAGCAGGCTCCTCATGGAGCAGGGAGCCCTATGCAGGGCTTGATTCCAGGACACTGGGATCCTGATATGAGCTGAAGGCAGACACTTAACGACTGAGCCACCCAGGCACTCCATAGAATTTGTTAGATTTAACTGAATTATAAATAGAAAATGCCTAGTAACGATCAGCATTCTAATTTCCATTGTACATAATGTACCCATAGAAACATGATGATACTCACCAAAGAGGCTATTTCATTGTAATCTGCAGCCATTCTCATAAAAGGGATATAATACAACAGTGTTTCCATATTTTATAAGTGCATCAATGCTTGGGGCCCCTGTTTGGCTCAGTAGGTTAAGCGTCTGACTCTTGATTTCAGCTCTGGTCATATGTGATGGAGCCCCAACCCTGGGATTTGGGTGAGGTCTGGAACCTGTTTAAGATTCTTTCTCCCTTTACCTGTGCCCCTTTCCCCACTCCTCTAAAAAAATAACACAATATTGCATGGTGCACTGGGTGTTATACACAACTAATGAATCATCGAACTTTACATCAGAAACCAGCGATGTACTGTATGGTGACTAACATAATATAATAAAAAAATTAAAATAAAAAATAAAATAAAACAATAAAAAAGTGTACAGGTGCATATATTCTGACATATAATAAAAAAAAAAACAACAGTATAATTTAAAGAGATGCCAGATACTTTGCATATTATCTTCTGTTGCTGTCAGTGCTGTGCATTTAAGTAATCCAGGATGAGGTTCCCTGGTCTGGTCACCTGTTTTATTAGTAATTCCCTTCCCTTTATGTAAACCAAGCCCAGGAAAACAGTGTTTCTGTTTTCACATATTCAATAACCATGTTATGGTAATAATTCTGCTTCACAAAAAAAAAAAAAAAA